>NW_028147647.1:0-46847 GCF_008360975.1 Lichenostomus cassidix
TTCACACATGCCCATGTATATTTTACACATCTACCTATACCCATTCACACCCACCCATTCCTCTGTGACATCCTTGCTCCAGACCTCTAAATATTGGAACATCTTGGTCAGGACCTCAAGCAAGCTCAATTAATTCCCTATTTAGGGAATAAAATCTATGGACATGAAAAGTTATCTGAGGAGTCAATCAAAAAGTGGCCTCTGAGAAATGTGGATACAGAGAACTACAGGCAAAGACTTAGCTTTAAATTTGAAAATTGAATATATGCATGCAAACACAAGTATGCCATGATGTAGTGCCAGCAAGAAAAGTGTCACACCCACATATATCCTCAGGGATATCCCCACTGAAATACTATCTGAAGACAGAACCAAGTTTCACAGTAATGCAATCACTGCAGCTTCAAACTGTGTTCTTTATATTCCATAAATACTAGGAGAATATTTGGCATTAATGTAAATCTAACCTTGAATCAGGCATAACCGTGGCCTAAGGAAAGGTTACCCACTGCCATCTCTGCCCTAGTGATCTTTGCTCACACTGTTCTTCCTCTGCAGAGTTATGTTCAGCACTGCCACACTAAAAGGATGCACTGCTTCCACTGCTCTGCCTCCCCTCTGCAGCCCTGAACAAGACTTAATGAAATAAACTCATTTTTCATTTTCAAAGTCTCTTGGCACTATTGAAAGTGCAGCTTCTTTCACACTCTCTGGCTGGGGTTTAGCACATTAACTGCAGTTACCTATTCCTTTTGTAGAGCAGAGGTGACAGCATGGCAAGGTAACAACACCCTGAGGAACAAGACAGATATAAACAGACAAAATAAGATATAATCTTCTGTTTAAACTTTCCTTTTCATAGCAAGAAGTGGCTAGATGCCTTTTAACCCCTCTCTGCTCTTGCCCATGTATAAGTTCCCTTCTATCACTTCCCCCACACCTATTTTTTTGCTCTTGAAAGATTTTTCTTGGTGATGAATGAGCTAAGAGAGTCTGAAAACATGAGCTGAAATAAGCATTCAAAAAGACCAAATGTTGATGCAGGAAAGAGTAGCTGCAATGTTCCAGATCTTGATCCAGAACTCAACTTGCTCATTTTTTTCTCAAGTCAGACCTTGATCCAAGTTCATCTTTAAGCTAAAACCTTAGCAAACAAAAAAAGGTCTCATATGGGCAATTTTGGAATTGGTTAAAAGCAAATAGTTTGCAATAGAATCTCAGTTGTGGAACTCTTTACCACAAGATATTGTTAGGTTTAACTGGATTAAAAAATGATTGAGTGTTCCTGTTACCCATTTGTAAATATTAAAAGGAGATGGCAGGACTTTGAGAAGATTAAAATTACATGCTTTGGGGCTTAAGCTAATTTTAATGGGGATTTAGCAGAAGCCCCCTCTATGAACAGGTGATTTACAGCATCTTTCCAAAGGTTTTCTTGTGCCTCCTTGTGAAAGCAGCTTATGCTCAGCTGTCTCAGGGGTAGGCATTTCATAGGAGACTTGCTGATTTTATTATCAAATGGCAAGTTTTGGGTATTAAAAAGTGGAATGGCTATGGCTTTATCAGATATCAGGAGCTGCTGAACAGCAGACCCTAAGCTGGGGATGCCTGTACAGAGAGAGAGTGGAATTTTAAATCCATTTAAAATTTTTCTGCATGAGTTCAGGTTGCTGAAAAATACATGTAGCAAGAAATGTGAGAGAAATACCTTGGGTGGTGAAAGTTACACTTAATAATAGGGATTGTAATATTTTAAGCCTACAGTGAGGTGCAGTATTTTGTCAGTGAGCCAGGAGACAAGGAGAGGATGAGGCCTGAGTCACAAAAAATTATCAGAAAATTAAGGACAGGGTAAACAAACTGATTCCATTTGTTCAGGAATTCTGGTAATTGCAGCTTCTGGCTAGTCCACAAACAGATAAACCAGGATTTAACTACATGGAGAGATTACAGAGGAGGTGTATAAAGCTGGTTGGGTGTGGCAGTCACTGCCCAGGGTTGGCTGGGCATTGGTCAGTGGGTGTTGAACAAGTGCTTTGTGCATCATGGCATGGTTTGGGTTGGAAGGACCTTAAAGACCATCGAGTTCCAACCCCCTGCCAGAGACAGGGACACCCTTCCACTAGACCAAGGTTGCTCAGAGCCTCATCCAGCCTGGCCTTGAACACTTCCAGGGATGGGGCA
The DNA here is from genome assembly GCF_008360975.1 of Lichenostomus cassidix. NCBI lineage: Eukaryota > Metazoa > Chordata > Aves > Passeriformes > Meliphagidae > Lichenostomus > Lichenostomus cassidix. The sequence continues at coordinate 2,185 of NW_028147647.1, forward strand.
GCCCAACAGGGAAGAATTTCTTCCTAAGATCTGACTTAAACCTACCCTCTTCCATTTAAAGCCATTACCACCTGTCCTATCGCTAGTTTTGAGAACCTAACCCTTGTTTTCTATGTTCTTTTATCATTATTTTCCTTTTCCTTTCCATCCTATTAAATTGTCTTTATCACAACAGACACACTTTACCTTTTTCCCTTTCCCATTCTCATCCCAGTGTGGGGGAGTGAGTGAGCAGCTGTGCTGTGTTTAGTTGCTTGCTAGGTTAAACCACGATGGGATCCTTTTATTCTGGCCACATTATCAGGTAGACATTTTTCTAGGGAAATTTTCTGGTCATTTAAATGTTTCAGTGCATAGTGGGGGGGAATCCATTTAAATCTGAAGGATAAAGGCTGTAGATGTTAAACAGAAATTCACCAGCTGCACCCTAGGTGCATAAAGACTCCCAACACAGTGAAAGCATGTTTGAAGTTATGCTTCAGTCACAACCAAGACATGGCTTTTGAAAGCTACTTCAGGAGATGCTGATAGTTTGGATGCAAAACCAGACAACTTTTCACAGGTCACAAAAGCATCCCCTGCTTTTGGACTGCTAAGTGACCCTGATACCTTATATAGCCACAAACCTTCCTTTTTTGATGCAGAAAAGCTGTTAGACCACAGTGAACAACACTGCACTGCCACAACCAACAGCACTTAGTTTATACCCAGCAGATAAACTGTCTCTAATAATTTTCCCATGATACTAAACTTGCTGCTGATGTTGGAAAGAGATTGGATTTAGATACAGATCTCGTTGTGCAATTGCAGGATAATAAGAATGCATAAAGTGTGCAGCAGCCACTAAAGCATCCTTTTAATCAACTAGTCAGGCACAAAATTCACATCACATTTATGTTTCTGGGCTTTTCCTGTGAAATACAGTGCTCCTGCATACCATAAGTTGAGAGTCAGAGCTCTGTATTTCTGTTTTCTGTGCATCAAAATGTTGTTTATTATAAGGCACTTCAGCTAAGACCCTTTAACATAACCTTGGTGCCAAGGGTAAGCACCAGATATTTATCCATAATGACCACAGTCATTTGGGGAAGCAATAATACAAATCTAGAAACAAATGAGGTTTTACTCTCCCTTTAGCAGCATTTAATGAACTTACCTTCCACAGCCCAGCTCCACTCCTAGCTTGTGAATTGTTTTATTCACAATCAAACAATTGTTGGTTTTGATGCCTTGGTTTACTCTCTGTAGTCACTGCTGAGTGCCTCAATTGCCTGATCTTTAGCTCTGGCTGTTATCTTAGCAAGTACATAGGAAAATATAAATAAAATCATTTTTGCACAGAGATCTTAATATCTCTACTATCTAAATTATTATTCATTAGTTAGCAACGTACAGTTAATGTTAATTTTTCCCCCAGATGTCATTACAAACCTTTCCATCCCTTGTTCACTGGAGATCAACAGACTTTGCCACAATATTGGTCAATAACAGTGACCAATTTGTCCAAAATATCGAGTGATTCATCAAAATGATCAGTATTATAATAGGATTTAAAGGCAAATAAGATACATATTTTTTAATGAAAGTAAAGAAAAGTTCAAGTAGCTGCAAAAATGAGTCTTCTGTTTTACTAATATTTGCTGGAAGTTTGACAACCAAGAGAAGCTTTGTATCATTAAAAAGTTAGATTAATAAAGATGAAAACTTTGCAGTCAAGATGAGATTAAATTAAATACTTCAATTTATCTCAGATTTTCTTAAGGTCACATTTTCTAATGGAAAGTACTTGTCAACCTTGACATGGAAGTTGTGTTATTTCTTCATCAATTTGAATTTGTAGCTTTCTACTTAGCATTTTGGCTCAAAATTTCAGCCCAGCTGTAACAATTGGTTAATTTAGCAATGAGAAAGGCCTGACTCATACCTTGACTAATTGCCTTGTGTACTGTGATGAGGAGACAATCTCTCAATATATCCACAGTACAATAGGTTCCTCTGTGAATATAACACTGTGTACAGGAAAAGAGACATTTCTGAGTGTTGTCATAAGGAAAATTTTTGGCTTTTAATGTCACTGCATAATACAGTTTCCCTGTGTGTCTCCGGAAGACTTGGTTGAAAGTTAAAACATCAGAAAAATGTCACACAGCTTCAAATGGGAGAGTGACTGGAACATGTTTGCAGAGACTTTGTGGAGTCTTCATCCTTTGAGATCCTCAAAGTTCAGCTCCTCGTGGCTCTGAGGCAGACCTTGCACTGAGCAGGAAGGTGGAACTGCAGAACCTCAAGAGGCTTCTACCAACCCCAGCAGTTCTGCTCTTCTCTTGGCTTCATACATTTCCCCAAAGAAGAAAATGTTGCAGGTTTCAAATATCAGATGTTCTTCCCCCAGAGCATTTCACAGTTCTTGAGGTTACACTGAGCAGCTGCCAGACAGCTCACTGCCACACTCACACAGTCCAAGTCCTACACCACAGAGTGATATTGCTAATTTTTGGTACCTCTATGACACCATGGTCCTTGCATTCTTGGCTGCACTGTGATCCAGTTTTAATAAAAACTCTGGAAGCTATTCCCAACCAGTGTGTTCTCTAAAATGTTACTCTGCCACCTCCCTGTAGCTGTTTAACAAGAGATGAGTAGGATAATTTATATTTTCTGCTCACACAAGCATCTGAAAGAGCAGTAGCAGCTACAACAATGAGATTATTTAAATTTCTAGCTCTGAAAAGCACCTGAGTCTCTCTGGGTTTTTTGGTTTGTTTGGTTTTTTAAACACATATGTACATTGTACAATTTGATGCTTGTTTATGTTTTTAATAACACACTGTGTTCTGTCTCTTACTGAAGAAAGTTTATTGCTCTATCTCCACTTCTACTCATTTGCTGTGGTGTTATGAATTTCATTTTAGAGACACAGGAATTTCCCACTCAATTGAATAAGGATTTATACACATTGTAAATCTCACTTTAAAGAAAAGTAAATAGAAGTCAGGTTATAACCATATTTTGTTCTAACACAAGGGCATCTTTAATACTTAAAATAATTATTGTCTGAGCTGCTTAAATTCTTAATAATGGTATTTACAAATGCAAATCCATTTCATAAGGCTTGAGCTGCAATTTTAAAAAGTCTACAAATTGTACATGGCCACAGCTGGGGCTTCTTTTCTTTAATAAAAGGAAAGTCAGAAGTCACCTCCAGTTGGTTTAGGGAGCTGTTTTGGTTTGTTTTAAGTGGGAATTCAAGGCTATAGAGTCATGCAGGCAGGAGGGGTTTTGTTGGTTTTTTTTTTTTTTTCCTATTCTGGTCTCCCTGTACTGAAAAAAAATCCCACAAAAAACAAACAAGTAAACAAATAAACAAAATCCCACCAAAACCCAACTTACTTCTGCAACAAGAGTCTGTGAACAAGAGTCACACATCAGCAGCTGTAAATATTCTGGTAACAGACTTATCATTTCACTGTGTTCATGTCTTTTACATTCTCTTGGATTCAGGCTCTTGGGTAGTCCTGCCTTGTTCTGTTTCACTTACACATCTTCTACCACATTGCAGCTGAAATGCAGCTGTCAGGTGTTCTCCCAGTTTACAAATATTCTGTCAGCTCTCTAAAAGGGTCCTTGCACCTGATCCAACATCAAGACATTTTCATGTAAACATGGTTGAGGGAAAAGAAAACAGTGAGTGAATCACCTTTTGTCACAAACAAAGCTCTGCTAATAAACATGGACTTTCCAGATCAGTGCTAATTTCTGTAAAAGTTTGTTTTATAATACAACCAGGTGACATCTAAACACATTAGAGTGAACCATTTCCAATTCCCAGAAGTGAAACTTTTCAATTTTTGTTTTGAATTTATTTTTGAGTGTTAGGACTAAAGTATAAAAAGGATACTTAAGAATCACCTCTACCTACCACTACCATAATGTTTCAATCAATCCCAAATAATTTTCTTTTTCCCCTCTGAAAAAACACTGTCAAAGAGACTTCATGCTGACAGATCACTTCTAATGGGAATGCAGACAAGCTTTTAAACACCAAAAACTGTCACAGCATTGTAAAACTTTCTGCATTCACAGAATGTGAGAAAACTAAACCCTTTGCTGATGCTTACATCACCAAAAGCCTATTCCTTGAGTGCCTTTGTCATTTCATGACTAAAACATGATTTAGGGATTGTTGGTGCCAAATATTCACTAAGAAAACCATATTCTTTAGAACCTCTCACTACCTGCATGTACATTCAAGTATCCTTTATATATAGCTCCCCCCTTTTTTATTTTTTAAACAGTTGTGAGGCAGCTTTCACCCACTTTCTCCTTTCACAGAAAGGTCACTAATTGTACTATTTCTGCTCTATTCTCACTACAGTCACTTCTGCTCTGAGTCTTCATGTCTCATCTTGTCTGTTTAGATTTCACACCTCTGAGTGCATGGTCTGTACCTCACTTTATAGCAAATTTTAGGAGATTAAGATGCTGGTGTTCTCTAGGTAACATTAACTTGGTCTGTGCTTTTCTGAAAGGCAAATTCCACGTGCAAGAGGTTTCAGCCAGAAAACATAAAACCCAACCAAGGTGAATTAACTCAGACTGTGAGCTTAAGGCAATTATGAAAACTGCAAACAACAAAAGGAACATTCTATTAATAGCACCATCCACAGAGAAAGCATACCTGGAAAAAGCCTGCAGTTTAAACATCCAAATAGAGTCTGACACAGCAGCAAAATATCAGCCAAATAAGCAACGAGCAGCTAATTTGTTAGGCATGCTTAGCCCACCAAAAGGATGATTGATGACAAAAACCAGTGCCAACTGCTTACACTGAATACAAGGAAGAGTAAACCCTTGCAGCTCAACATTCTTAGGTTTTTATTTTATATTTATGGTTGTTAAAGTGACACTTCAGACACAGACCTGAATGCAATATTAAGCTTCTCTGCTCACCATGAAGTGCATCAGATAAATTCTTCAGACATTTTGTTGCTCTAGTGGTATCATCTTTGCTCTTTTATTTGTTTGTGAGCTGTGGCTGAACCTCAAGCACTCAACAAGTCTCAGATAGGTTAGACAAACATTGCTTCACTCCTGTGGTTTGTCTTTGATTGCACCATCCACCACTTTGGCTGCAACCATTGTTTGTTTAACTGTCACTCACTGGTGATAGAAATCATTTTACAAGAAGAAGGTTTATTAGGAACTATTTAACAACAAAGTTCACTATTGAAATGAAAATGTACATTCAAACTCTAATACTCCTAATAACTTTAGTCCATTCAAGGGAATTCATGCTTTCCTTCCTGTTCTCATAATTTCAGTATGTGGGAGTAAATGAGGTTAGCATAAGCCCTTTTAGGCCTCTGTTATTCACATTCTGTCCAAAAAATCTTTAAGAAACTTGAATTCATAACATCTCATGGACTGCAGGGACATATGTGCTCTGAATCCTCCACTAGTTATTATGTTAGGTCAAGAGATCCCTTTTCCCATTGCACAACTCTGCTGACATTTGTCACCTTCTTCTGTCCTTTAGCTCATCTTTGTCTAATTTGGTTATAAATGCCTTATTTGTAACACTGAGCTCAGTGCTATTCCATCTCATTACCAGCCAGTTCCTGGACCTGGATGTCATTCCTCTCCAGGTAGAGCAAACTACCTACCATTGTAGCCACTTTCAAATCCTTTTGGCAATTCTACTTTATCTAGCTAGAGAAAAATTGCATGTCCTCAAGGTACTGGGATTTTTTTTTCAGCAGATTATGTCTTGTCAGTGGAGGAGCACAGATGACCAGGTGTATGTGATGCTGCTCTGTGCAGCTACATCCTCACTGAACCTTGGTGAGAATCCTGATCTGACTCTCAGAACTTTCAAAAGGAATAATTCGGACTTTTTGGAAGCTGGGCTTTTCTGAAATGATGGAATTGTTGCCTGCTGTAGGGCAGGTCATGCTGGTGGGAGGGGGAATTTCTGTTTTGAGTAGATCAAATAAAAATTTCTAAGCCAAAAGGAATAAAAGCAACCTCTGAGCTCACACCATTAAGTGCCAAATGAAAAGCCTGACCATGATTTCCTGCAAGTTCAGCAGTTCCCTCAAATCCTTTCATTCAGAAATCCCCCCAGCCAGGGAGATTGGATACAGCAGGAAGTGAGGCAGAGAGAACTGGGCATTGCTGACTTTATGGACCAAGCTGCAGTGATAAGGGCAGAGAGGTGGATGGATCATTTGGGAGCTTGTCAGTCCTAATCCATCAGCACAGCAGAGCCATTGTTGAGAAAATAAACAATTACAGCTCAGATTGGGAAGGTGAAGCCTTGACTTTCCCAACCCTCATTCCCAGAGCTCAGCACTGGTCTCAGAATCATTGAGTTGTTTAGGGTGGAGAAGACCTTAAAGGTCAAGTCCAACCATTCCCCCAGCACTGCCAAGGCCACCAGGACACCTTGTCCCCAAGTGCCACATCCACACAGGGATCTGCAGTTTAGCACTCCCTGGAAAGTAAACTCACAGATTTAATGAAATTACTATGCACCAGAAATTACATGGGAAGACAAGAAATAATAAGTCAGTAATTAAGGTAACATCATCCAACATTAATACTGAAGGTTTCCAAGAGAGCCCATGCATTTTTTCAGAACAGCAAAATAACTAAAACTTGCACTTTTGCCAAGTTTTGAACTCATTTTCACTGAAACCTGCCCATCAGCAGACATTTCAGTGATAAATCTGCCATACTTTCTTGTGAAAAATGAAAATTATTAGTGAGATGAACATATATATATTAGATATATTATAAATATATTCTATAAATATGTCTATTATAATATATAAATATGTATTATAATATATATATTATATAAATATACAGATATAATATATATAAAATATATATTATATATTTTAGAAAGACACAGCAATAGGAGTGTTAAAATCTGATTAGAAGTTGCAGGGTACATTCATGTTTACTATAAACCAACATCCAAGAAGTAAAGCACATATTAATACAGATTAAGATTTTATGCTGCTAGCCATACAAAAACAGATAGAAAAAAGTCTGAATTATTATGAAAAAAATCCAAAGTTTTATGAAAAGTACATTCCATCTAAAAACACAAGAGAACTAGATGGCATCCAAGATTTCATCTGAAATTTCAGCCCAGTTCTGTTAGAAATATCAGTTGCACCCATACAATGGTAAAAAGACATTTTCTGCTCTGATAACCCATCTAAAAGGTGGAAGAGAGAGTTTTTCCCCAAGGCACAAAAGAAAAGGTAGCAGTAGTGCAATGGTCTAATGAAATCAGACAATGAGACAGCTCCTGCCACAGCCAGGAGCAGATACAGGGTCTGAGGATTATGATTGCCACAATTTAACATTAATTAACAGTATCACAATTTAAGGTTCCCTTCCCATGTTTGTATTTCAATAGGTAGAATGTGCATAAGCATTCTCTGCTTTGTCTCTTCTAGAAAGAAGAAAGAAATATTTTCAGGAAAAAGAAAGAAATATGGTCAGAAAAAAGTACACTTTCTCTTGATGATCAGCTCCAGTAAGCACTTGGCTCAAGCTGCTTCCCCATCTCCTGCCCCTACAAACAGGACAGAGCCTCTCAAGAGAAAATGTATAAGTAAATAAATAAATAAATATGGGGAAGAAAGTAAAAGCTGTAGCATTCAGGAAAAAAGTATTGCTGAGCTGCTCCTTACTAGAAAGGCAAAAACATTTCTAGACTTCATGTTCTTAGCATTGTAGCAATGTTAGCTTAAAAAACAACCTGAAATCTGTGCAGAAATACAGCCTTTGGCAGGATACAAAAGGAAAAGCAAAGAGAAGGAAGAAAAAAATCAACAAGTAGATGAAATGCAGTGACCAGTGTTTGAGAAACCTTAGCTGTGGCACCTGTGAGCCATTTTTTTCCACCAGACAGAACTGCAACTTATTTTGGCTCAGCTTGGCCCAGAACACACAGATGATCAACAGCAAATCAGCTGAACTTTCAGAGTTAGGAGCACATCTCAGTAATTCCATACCCAATCAGGAGCACAATAATTCTCCATCAGCTTCAACAGATACTGGATTAAAACCCTAAGCCTTAGTGCACCTAGGTCTCCTCATTGAAAGCTTCAGCTCTACTTTTCTCCCTGTGAGAGATTTTTGGGAGATTTTTATCAGTCAAAAGCTTAGAGGACAAATTATATGCCACTCCACAGACACATTCTGAACACAAGCAATTCCACAATATCTGCATTACCCTCTATATGAACATAAAACAGGAACTTTAGCTCATGGAGCATGGAGCTGAATCTGAACCTCCAACATCCAACCCAAAACTGCTGTTCTCCCACTCGATGCCAATGCTTTTTCTAGTCAGCAATCCATTAGGCTCCATGCCTGGAGAAATTCTGTATTTATATCACTGCTGTGGCTTTCAGTCACTCCTGTGATGTGCTGACAACATATCATGGCTGAGAGCTCAGAATGCCTCAATCCACATCACACCAGCTTTGGAAATGGGATTGGAATATCCAAACACGTGGCAGGTTTTGACAGCTTAGGACATGCAGGAGTTTGGAGGAAATGAGGTTGGGGCTGAGTTTCAGACTGTGTAGGTGATAACACTACAGCAAGGCAGGCCAGAGTGAAAAAACTTCCCTTTCCCTTCAGGAATACCCACTCTGCATCCTTGTAGGCAATAACACACAAAAAACCCAATTAATTCTGCAGGATGAGCAGAAAGGCAGCATCTACTGTATATTTGGGCAGAATGTTAGTTTAAATTTCCCAAAATCCCCTGCACTATGTCCTGACCATATTCAGGATTTAGAAAAACAATAATTCTCTAATAAATCCACATTAGTTTTGTATGGACTCAGAACAAAGGGGCAGGAGATGGAAAATTGCTAACAAGAGATTTCAGAGGCAAGATTAATAGCAGGATTTAACCTTTTGCAATAAGAATGTTTGTTGAATAAATATGCCTGTTTCACATCACTTTGGGTGATGAGGAAGACATTTGTACAGAGTTTATGCAAAGACTCCAGGCTATTCAGCTATATTAAAACATCCAGTTCTATGTATCCCAAAAAAAAAAAGAAAAAAGACATTTGAAGCAGTTGTTTTAGGAATCCAAGGTCCCCTTATGATTGGGGTCCCATATAGATAATAAGCAGTGGAATTTCTGTGTTAAGTATATTTATGGAGAAGATTTATAATCATAGTACATACTTCATGAATCTGCTAAAGTTAAAAACACCAAAGCTCAAATATTTAAAATGTCTTATTTCAGAGAAAATTTTATGCACCTTTTTTTTTTTTCCACAAATTTCCACAAGCAAAATGCTTTTTTTCCAAATTGACATTGTAATAAACATTTGTCACAACAAAAGCAATACCCTTGATCCATCCTTAATTTTAACTACCATAGCAGAAGAGTTGACAAATGTGAATTATCTTTCTGAGGTTTTGGAAGTCAACTCAAGAAATCTGCCCTTTTGTCGCTTTATTTATCAAAATTCAGATTACTGATTACTCAGTAAACAAACCCTTTTGAAAGCATAGAGGTAAATATTAGGTAATTATATATATGTGTGAGAGGGAAAAGCAAAAAGGAAAAAAATAAAAAGTCCTACCTGTGCCTTTCAGGAAATATAGATTTCACAAATGCCACACCAAGTTTAACTTCTATTTTTTATATTCACAATTATGAGGCAAAAAAGAAAGAGAACCAAATTTTTCCCTTGCTACCCTTTGACTCTGTACACTGAGAAACAGATTTCATTACCTTTCTGGTAGAAAATGGCATTTTTAAAATGGTAAAATATAATATTGTACAATTGAAATTGCACACAGTGCTACATGAGCCAGCCCAGATCCAAGCTCTAAATTCAGAACCTCAGGGGCCAAATTCCTTCAGGTACTACACAGGACATGAAAAGGCTTTAGCTTGACATACAGAAGTGACATTACTGCAAAACTCTTTGAGCCTTTTGTAAATTATAAATTACTTTTGCACTGATCAGAATGACAATCTGAAGCTTTATTATATCCCACACTGTTTAGCTTCCCACCTGGACAATAATTCACTCAATAAGGTATAAAAGGACTTGTAGGAAAAAACCAATAAAATAATGCAGACTAATCAATTGGAAAGTTTGAAGCATAAAGCTTCAGGATGTTAAATTTAACAGTCTAGCAATGATTTTCCCCAGTTTTAAAAACCCAGCACTAATTCAGTTTTTAATCTCAAATTATCATGTCAGGCTGGAAAATCAAATGCTAAAGCAGCACCACATCACAAATGCCGAAATAAGACCTCATAACCAAAATTAAAGCAGTTTTTCTTTTCCATTTTGTGCAATTACAAAGACCCTAAATCAGACAGAAGCACACAACTTAGCCCTCGTGCCACCCAACGATTTGCAGAGTTCAAATAAAAAATCCAAAATGGTAATCTAAGGCGCAGTTGAATAAGCACAGAGATATCAGCTCCACTTCTACAACTCAGGCTGCTCCCAAATTGGTCAGTGGCTGCAACTGTGCCAACCAATAAAAACAAACAAGCAAGCAAACAAACAAACAAAAGCCAAATTAAAAAAAAAGAAAAACACACAGAAAAATACCAGAAATTAACCAACGCTCAAAAAACCAAACCAAACAACAAACCAAAAACAAACCAAATCACAAGCAACAACAACAAAAAAACCCTACCCAAAACCAAACCAAAGAAACAAACCAACAAGCCAACCAAAAAACTAAAACAAAACCCCAGCCAACTGAAACAGCAACAATGAAAGAAACCCAAAAACCTCTCAAACCCCTGTGAGTGATCTGAGCTAGGGGAAAGTGTCCCTGTCCATGCCAGGAGGTTTCACAGGTTTCACATCCTCTGATGTGAAACACTCAATAAAGTTATTAAATATGTATTATTTCCTATCAGTCAGGGAACAAGAGAGTGAAGTTGCACTTGGGAGAGGAAAGGCAGTAGGTTTTTTTTGTTTCTCACTACCCAAATCTAGTTTAATTTGCAAAGATTAGAATCACAGAATCATTTGGGTTGGACAAGACCTTTCAGATCATTATGTCCAATGTTTACCAAACACAGCCAAGCCCATCACTAAACCATCTTCACAAGTGCCACATTTACACACATTTTAAATGCCTCCAGGGACAATGACTCAGCCACTTCCCTGGGAAGAACATTTAAACTCTGATGACTTTCTTCAAGTTGAGTCTGTTTTGGCAGTGACTGTAGGTAAATCGATGTACCTCTGTTTGTCTCAACTCCTGAGCTTTCTCATCCCATTTTCTCCTATCCTGATATTAGCTTCTCTCTAGGAGAGAAGCTGGCTGGGAATTTGGCCCTTGATGGTGGTTAATTCATCACAAGAGTGTGTGTGTTGTCTGTAACAAGGAGTCCACAAGAGAGCAAGTTCAAAAAAAAAAAAAGAAATTAATTGAGGATTTTAAGAACACAAGGCACAGTTCTAGGCTGATGATTTGTTGCCCACTAAACAGAAAGAGAAAATGTTCCTTGTCTGAGTGAAGCAGCCAGCACATCTATTTTATGCAATACTAAATATAACATTACAGCTAATCTGTTCAATTTATAGCACCAAGAGAGCTTTTCTTGCTTCTGTTGTCTGGACTATTAGAACATATCACCATAATAAAATAATATCTACAGGGGTGTTGTGCTTTAACCTCAGCTGGCAAGTAAGCCCCACACAGACACTCAATCACTCTCCCACGGTGGGATGGGGGAGAGAACCCAAAAAGTGAGAAAACTCATGGGTTGAGATAAAGACAGGTTAATAGAATAAGGCAAAAGTTGTGCCCACAAGCAAAGCAAAGCAAGGAATTAATTCACTTCCCATGGGCAGGCAGGTGTTCAGCCATCAGTACAACCATTGTATGACATCTTGAGAGCAGAAAACATAGTGAAATTACATGGTACTTGGGTGCCACTGCCTCAGGAATTAAATCTTATTAATAAATAAGAGGGGCACAATCAAACAGAGCAAAAATGTTTGCTTAGACTTCAGAGAACAGATGTACAATGTGAGAGAAAACATGGGACTAATGATGGACTTGGAAAACGTGAGTTTAAGTCTGCTTTGCAGAATGCTTAGCAAGGAACCCCAAGTAGGCTGCTGCTGTGCTGAGACCAAATACTGCCTGACAGACAGGTAGTGATGAAGAAATATTTTTCTTCTCTTCCAAATTACTGACACCCTGTCAGCACTTTTCCTTAGCCAAGAAAGAATCCCACTCCATTTTTTGTCCACTTTTGGTGTTGCCTAGGAGTGAGGGCTGTCTGCCCAAGGGCTGAGGCAGCTGGCCTGCTGGAAGCCATAAAGGACATTGATCATGAGCACACACTCCTCAGCTATTTGTCCCTGGACCTCATGCTTGTTTAACCATTGTCTCTGAGACACAAGCTCTGGGCTCTGTCAGACCTTGATCTCTGCTGGAGCAGCTTTGGAGAATGTCCAAAGCCAGTTTGGAAAAGCCTTTTTCAGACATATGTCTGTGCTGAATGCATAAATCATGCCAAAGTACTGTGTCTCCTTGAACTCCTCTGATTTCAGGCAGGAGGGATGGAACCCTGATTGCTCTGACACTGAAAGACAGTTCTCATTTTATAAAAGCCTGGAATATCTTGGCTTTGAGGTTTAAGAGAATTCACTCAGCCTCTCTCCCTTATAGCTGCTCTAATGAATCTCCAGGGTGATTTGTGAGAGGGTAGATTGGAATTGGCCAATCTTGGGTTATTTGCTTCCCAACCCTGTTGTGTGAGGAAGGCAAAGAAAAGCAGAGCAAACCTCAGCTTCCCTCAAACCTCTTTCATGTAACAGTTTTATATATCAGGATTTCCTGAAAGCTCTGCACACATTTTCATGTGTTATTTCTGAGACTGCCTAAGAGGAAATGGAACTTCAAGCACACCAATCTGTGCTTTTTCCTTGTACTTAGCAGGGTCAGAAGTGGGGTACCAGGCTGAGGCCAGGGCCACAGAGGTGACAGAAGCACTCTCACTGGAAGTCAAACCATTGTAGAGGTCCTAAGGCTCAGATGGTTTTTGGATCTAAACTATTCTGACAAAATAAATTCTGTTTGGAAGTCTGGTCTGTCCCATCTGGATGTGCTTTGTCATGAGAAAAAGCACCCCAGATTGCTCCAGTCATGGGTGAAAATCATCAACAACTGTGGCTGGAGCAGCAACAACTTTTCCTCCTTCTCCAGTCATTTTCATCCCATGGACATGGAAGCTGCTGATCCATATTTCAGTGACTCTCAGCAGAAGCAGCTTTCGGGGAACAACTGATGCAATTCTCCAGCTTCAGCAACAAAAGGCAAGTCTAATGTGATTTTTGTTACAACAACTTTCTTTAACCCTTGTCATTATTCTCTATTTATTTAATTGCTCTTTTTTGGCATTGTTTATTGAACTACAGTAAGGTTACTAATTACAGTGTTCTGATCCAAACCTCCTTTCTGTGAAGAGATACCTGAATCTCTCCTCTCCTTCCCATCTGAAACACAATATTCCTTCTTTGAACTTCTGCTCACTTGGAATAGATTCTTTAAAATCTTGGCTCTTTCAACACTGGTGTTTATTCTGGTTTTTGGTTTTTTGTTTTCTTTTTTTTTTTTTTTTGTTGGTTGGGTGGGTTTTTTTCTTCTTTGAAATTCTTTCCTTTCATAGGATAGAATAAGTCAAATAAAAACAAAGCGGAGCACAGGATAGAAGTTGTAAGAACAAAGCATCCAAATAATCTTTCATTCTCATTTTTTCTTTTTCTCTAAACTAAGATCAGAGGATGGCAGAAGGTTCTGAAATACAAAGATACATAAGATGTGACTCTGTGTGCAAATTCCTGTCACAGAATTTGGAGAAACATTTAGAAAACATTTGTAAAAGTTCTCCAAATGAGGATTAGATCAAGAAGTTTTATAATATTTTAATATTAATATTTATAGGTAGACATAAGTGCCAAGATGTTAAGAAATCTGCAGATTTTGTTCTTTTTCCTGTTTCCAAGATACTACTGCAGCCAAATTTTCAATATCAAGAATTTGTGTCAATACATAAAGGTATTTAATTCTGTACTTACATGAAATGTTGCAAAATCTCAGTCTTCCTGCCCTTTATCTGTGAGAGTATAGCACAGAGATACTATTTTATTATAAAGATGCTGTAAAACATGACACAAAGCAGATGACTATTTAGGCTCTAGTTTAAAAAAAATACTCGTAGAACAAGTTTTAGTGAATCACTGTGGACATTGATGATCTTGTTTATCTCATTCAAGGCACCAAACCATGGTAGTGCCTTGAGTAAGAGGAATTGTGGTAGAGAAATGTTTTCCACCTGTGGTCTGATGCAGAACCTGATCTAGACTATTTTGATTGTAATCTGTTGATATTCTGTGCCTTCTGTTTCCAATTTTTACTACCTTTCCTATGAGGTCTTCATGGATTCAGACAAGAAATTACTTGAGGCAGAAACATCCAGGTGTGGTAAAAAATAATGAGCCCTGGCTGGAAACTTTCTATGTAACAGAAATACAACTGGAAATAAGTCATGCTAACAAAAATTGATTGACCACACTAACCTAATCTGTTCCTTCACTGTGGTCATCCCAGTGTCTTCCCAGAACATGAAATTCCAATATTAGTAGGCTGTACAATTCTGTGTTTTTCTTCTCATTGCATATTATGTGTCAGTTTTATTCTTTTTTTTTCCTCTGGAGAGAGGCAAAATTGCAGAGGCTGTGGCCTCTGCAGTTGAATTGCTCTGGGTAGGATGGCAGACAGTCAGAATTCTGTTAAACACTGACAACTGTTGAAATAACAGAAGAAGTAAACTTCGTGACAAATACAGAGCCAATAAGTAGAACTGAAGTGCTGTTAAAATTTCATTGGACTATTCAGCCATACTCTTCACACTCCATTCCTTGTCTTTGTGGGCTAAATCAGATGTTAATGCACATTCATTTTTGACAGATTTTGATAACTTTGCTGCTTTTTAGCGATTAAATCTGACAAGCCAGCAGACCCATTCTATGGCTGGGGATGGAGAGGTGGCAATAACTGGAATTATTTCAGGCAGGGGAAGCTGAGTTAATATTGAAGAGCAGTTTTCAAATAAAGCAGAAATTAGTCAAGTGCATTAAGAAATTCTTTAAAGTCTCAAAGCATTCCCTCTTTTCTATTTCAATAAAATCACAGTAAATTTCTATGAAGAGCCTAATGACAGAACCATTTGCTCTTGCAGTGGCTGTAAAGAAAAATGACTTCATGAACATGAAGACACAACAAAATGTTGCAACACTAGCTGTTAATATAAAAACCTGTTTTTCCCAGGCCAGGGAATGTAAGTCTTGTTTACTAACATCACAATTTATAAACTCTTGCACAACCTTATTACAAATAAATAATCACATTGAAGAACAATTCCATTAATTTCCTGAAATTAGGTTGCAGAGCTGAGCACACAAAAGCAAAGGAACATTAAAATTGACACAGTCTTTTGTTCCTATATTTTTCCTAGAGCTATTTTCCGTTAAGTAAACTGAAAATAAAAATTGCATTATGTGTAGAAACACTAATGCCCTCAGGAGGAGTCAGCAGGGAGATTTGCCTCCACTCTGTAGATTCATGTGCCTATTTATTCTCTCCCTGATATCCTGAGGATGAAATATGCTTTGATAGTGCAGCTTTCAAAGGATTGGTGGTAAGATGGGCTGTGTTGGGTGAAATCCTCCAAAATATTTTTAGTCTAGCATGGACATTTACCATGCAAAAATGCCAGTTTTAGTGTTTTAGGCTCATCAAATCAAGTTCCATATGGCCAAAATCAATATCTCGGTTTTATTAGATAACCCTGATTAAACCATGGTTATGATAGTGGAGAACATGTCAGACTGTGGAAGTTATTCCTGCTTCTGGAGACATCCCACTTCCCTACCCAGTGTTCAGCAGTCATTAAAATTGCAGCCTTTTGTCACAGTCAATTTTTAAAAGTAAAAGGAAGGATTAATTATTGGCTAAGAGTTCTGTTATACAATTTTTAAAAGGTCTAATTGAAAGCACATAAAATTCAACAGAAAAGCTTGAAATTACTTTGTTGGACATTTTTACAGAGAGAAAAGAGGCAGTCCCTGTACAGCCTGGAGAGAGCCCTGAACTCCTTAGCATACATATTAGAAATTAGGGGAGAAATTCCTTTGTATTTCTGGTAAAATATCTTCTGACCAAACCCACTCAGTCACATACTCCTTTGGCAAGCAAAGCTGGATATCTCCTCTGCAGTTTCCTCAAATCCCAGTTGGAGTCTGCACTAGGATAGGATAAAACCTACAGACCATTGCCTGAGGAGGTTGTTTTCCATTTCTTCATGCCCATAAGGCACTGGAGTATCCCTCAGAGGAGACAAGCAAAATTCTTCTCTCTGTGTCTACCTATGCATACCATTTGAGGGAAGGGAATAACTCCTGAGGAGCAGATTCTGTACATCCATTTGTTCCAGCTTTGCTGGCCTTGCTCCGTTGAGGGAAGTTTATTTCTCCATTTGGCTTTTCACAGCTGGCCTGTATTTCAACCTAGATAAACTGATCCCCTACAAAGACAATATCTAGAGGTAGCAAAATTTTCTGCTGACTCTTGGCCCAGATGTTCAGCTTCCAGCTGCTTATGGTTGCTGAATAGGTTTTGATTCATAAACAGGCAGTATTGACAGTAATCCCTCACAAGGCCATTCCTTCATATCAGGCCTTTGCAGCACATAAATCCTATTCTTCAAGGAAAATACATTATGTTTTCTCCTTTATATACTCAGAAACACTGCATACAGTACACAATATTGTTCCCTCATAAAGAAATTTAATAAAAAAGAACACATAGCCATAACCTGCTTCCATCAAGGTGTGCAAGTGCATCACACTTTCATGTCACTGGAGATATAGTCAGATAGAATGGCAATAACAGGAAAAATTGCAGTGGCTTGTCCCTTTCTTGGATGGATGGATGGATGGATGGATGGATGGATTTCTTTTTTTTCCCCTCCAGATTCCATGTGATCGGCATTGTCTCTCCAGGAAGTTTGCTGATTCTCAGCAGGAGCTTAACAACAATTTATTAAGCTACTTCTGTAAATTCTCCTGGCCCCTCAGTGGAAACCTTTAGTCTTCTTTGTAAATCAAGTCACTGAGCTTCTAAATCACTGAGAGTCATCTAATATGTAGATCAGACCCCTCCAGAAAGAGTAATTGTGCAGTGAGTCAAAGATTCAAGTAGGAAAAAGAGATATCACTGATTGAATTACCTGGTCAAATTTAAAAATGGTCAATGAAACAAAGCCAAATGAGTACATTTCCCATTGCAGTGATGTGTTAATGTCTGACTTCTTTTCATACATTTTAAAATAAAACATAGACTGCAGATATGTTATTGGAATGGTATCTTTAGAGTGAAAAAACTGCATAAAGCAGATGGTAAACACTAGCATTGATGTATATTCATAAAGGTACTTTATGACCATAATCAATGTGCTAAAAGAAAACACAGTTTTGCCAGCTGATAAGCACAGGTGATGAGTGTGTTTTGTCTCTGTTGAGAATGAACAAAGGAAACAAGAAACAATCAAACTGAATTTTTTAAATAAAGAAAATATATTTTTTCACCAGGCAAAAAGTCAAGAGGCTCATCCATTTTCATGGTCCAAATAGTTTTTGCTCTCTCTTGGAAGACTGCATGGGTTTGTTCCTGTATAAAGATTGAACCTAAGCCTATGGAAGTCAAAAAAGAAGATTTTAATTGACTTCAGGTAACTTTGAAACACCTCCACAGATAATTTTATTTTAAACTGTTTGCAATTTATAGAGGTGAAAGAAACCTAAATGCATAGAAAACATACATATACCTTAAGCTTGGTCTAGTACCTACTAGTCACTACTGATTTTGTAGCAGAAATCCTTCCTCTCTCTGAGCAGAAATGCATCTTCAAACACCAAAACCCAAACCACAGGAGCATGAAACAGCAGAGAGAGCTAAGGGCAGTGCAGGGTTTGTCCTTATACAGCAAGGAACAGTTTAGTGAAATAAGTTCTGCTAACAAGATTGATGTTCCCAGCTGATAAACCTGTTATGAACCTCTCTCTTATCCATCACTTGAAGTCCTCTAGCAATTTTAAATGATAAACTGCACATATACAAAGTGACTTGCCACAGCTCTTTTATTTGTTAAAAAAAAGAGAAATACATTATTTATGAGATCCAGCTATAGGGACAGCTAAGCAGCTTCCTTTAGGTTGACTCAGCAGGGAATCTGATGCTGAGCCATACTCATGGAGTGACTGCCTGGGAACATTTGCAAAAATGATCAGAAGGATTTATAACACCAAAGCTCAGCAAGACACATCTTAAAGCATCACCTGTCTTTATGAAGGACATTGTATTTCATTGGTGGGACTCCAGCTAAACCAGAGCTTCAACAGATTTTTAAAAACTCATGTGGGTCAAGAAATCTGTGTCCTCATTATATGTTGCCTGAATTTTTTTTAATCATAATCAAACCATATCCTCTTGGTTTATTTTTATAGTTTTGTTTTGTTTTTCTGTGGTAGATATTTTGTCTTTCCTTTCCATACCTGTTTTTTTGGAATTGCCTGGAACTGCCTATTCCAGTGTGCCCAGACAGAGCAGTGGGACCTCATCTGCTCCTGTCAGTGCTAACCTTGTTTGCAATTTTGCCAGTTCTCCTTCATGTATGTTAGGCAGGGTGGCTTGGACATTGGAGTACCTTGTACTTACCTTATTCTTTATTTGGCACCTTTTTTATCATGTGGGTTTCTTCAAGTTTTACACCTTTAGCCATCACATTGCTCAGATGCTGCAGCAGCAGCATTACAAAAATCACATGTTATTTGTGTTCTGTTGGATAGAATATTTTAGTGTGTTTGTGTTTATATCTGGGTTCAAGGCCAGCTAACTTTTTTATTTACCTGATTAATGCATTTTTAGTTTGAAATTGTCACAGTCCTCTGCTTTGGTTACACCAGTCTTCCCTGTTTACAGCAAATAAAGTGTATATTAGATAACATGGGAAATCTGAAGGCAAACCTCCTCCAGAGAGGTACTTGCTCCAAATTCCTTCAGTTTGGACATCCTCTTCTTTGTGTGACTAATGAAGGTAATGACTCAGCCAGATTTACTTAAAATAGCTCCTATAACTCCACATTAAACCTGTGTCTCTATCTGTGGTGTGTTTTCCTGCCCTCTGTCTCATACCTGCTGTCACATTTTCTTCCTCTCTTGAGAGCCTTTAGATTAACAAATGCCACACCTGAATCTGCATTGGCTCCAGAGGTCAGACTGCAGAGCAGCATCTCCACCTGGGAGAGATGAAATAACATAATCCAATCACTGGTGCATCAGAATAACAACCAGCAGACATGGATTTTACTCCTGACTCTACCACTATCAGGTTGTATGAGTTTGAGAAAATAATTCTGTTTTCTGTGCTTTCAGTTTTCTTATCTACACAAACAACCCCCCAAAAAAACCCCAAAACTTCCCAAAAAACAAAACCAAAACAAACCCAAACAAACAACAATAACTTTAAGTAAGTATTTTTTTCAGTAATGTCCATGAAATTAATGCATTGAAAATAATATGTGAGAACTAAATATTGCCAGCCATTCTGAGGTTTATTTGACTTGACTGTCTTTCCTTCGTAATCCAGTGTGAAAAAAGATCTTCAGAGTGAAGCAGAAAAAGGATTAAAATTCAGTATTGTAGGACAGTTTCATTGCCAATGTTGACTTTCCTGTTTTCTTATAATTTGGAATAGAGGAAAAAAAGCTCATTTTGTGTCCTGTAATTTTTCATTTAAACCTAATTGCTAAATTATTCCACATCGGCTTAAAATTTTGGACTAAAAATATCCTTTAATTGTCACTTTAGCAAGAGACAAAATACAAAAGAAAACCAATGGAAATATTTGATAGACAAATATATTTAAACTAAAAAATGATATATTTATTTATTTGGTTGCTTGGTTGGTTGTTTATTTATTTAAATAAGGAGCTTAAGAGAACCAAGGCCTATGTTATAATTTTACCTAATTACGTATATCTTTCACTAGCTTCTAAATGATGCCCTATATTTCAAATTTCATTGCTTGTGGTAATTCAGGGATCCATAAATATAATTTTCTGGCTGACATCATGCAAAAGACTCACAATAAATCAGAATTAGAAGTGTGGCTCTGATGAATGTCCATGTAGTAAAGAGATCTTTGAGGAAAACAGAGGTGTTTCCATAGATAAATCATTTTTTATGGCATCTCTTAGCAGAGGGAAGGCAATTCACACCCACCTGGCCATGGCACAGGGGTTGGGATGAGGTGGCCTTTAAGGTACCTTTTAACCCAATCCATTCCATGACTCTTTGTTATGGATAGCAAAGATTTGATGAAGCCACAAAGCCAAGGTAAGAGCAGAAGAAAAGCAAACTGGAGAGCTGAATAAGCAGGAGCTTACATCCAGGAGTTAAAAAGATGCACTGAGTGGCACAGCTAAATTGTTTGTACAAATAGGTGAAGATTCAAATTAAAGTAACAGGACCCAGTGACATTTTAAAAAATACACCAAAGAATGGAGCCTTCATGCTCTGCTCCTCTCTTGGGATTTCCATGGAAAGGGTTGTGACTGCTGGAGGCACAGACTTTATTGTGGCTCCACATCAACACTTAGGTTTGGGAGAAATGTCCCTTGCAGCCTTTTCTGTCTGCACCATGCTTTGGACATGACAAACACTGTGTACCATCTAAACTCACTGGCTGGAGAGCAGTTTGCTGTATTTAGATCCCAGGGCATCATTAACTAGGATTCACTGAATTCAACTGAGTGGATTAGGTTGTCAATGAAAGCAGATCTCCCAGGTTGATGTGGTAAATACAAGGTCTTGGCTGCATGGGAAGAGCAGCCACAAAATTTGGAGCTTCTCCACTGGCCTGACAAGTGATCTTGCATAAATCTGTCACTCTGTTCCAGTCTTCCATATCCTGAGGTTGTTCTCTGCTTTAGTTTCAATGTTTTCTCATCCATACAGAAATACCATTCATTTTGACTCTATGGGATAAATTTCTTATATTCTTAACATCTTTTCTGAAAGCATGTCACTCTTGGTGATTAGATTATATACAGAAAATGAATGTTCTTTTTTTAGCTCCAGAACCATCACAATTAAATGGGTATTGTCATTACACAGAAATGACCAAAATAAATGTGTAGTGACCACCTGGAAAGCTCATTCCACAATCTGAATTTTCAGTGGTGGAAAATCTCAACCTGTCTGTTCTATATTTCTTACCTCAGATAAGCATTAGATGGACTTTTATTGCTAATAAATTAAATTTTGCCTTTAAATTGTGTTTTTCCACTGTGAGAGGTTATAAGAATACCCTGAGAGAAAGAACAAGATTCTGAAAAAAAGGATCCACTCATAGTCTGCTTTTTTTTAAAAGGAAAACCCATTTATTTTTACCAGTCAATGTAAATTGAAGGGAAAAGTAAATGAGAACAAAGAGCCATTCAAGATGTGTGCTGCTGTCTATAGATTTTCTGAAAGAATGGTTCTGTGAAATGTGACTGTCATTTTGTCATTTTCCATGGTCCTTAAACCTTTTATGTGGAGTAATGACTTAATTATATAAACGTGTGCTCAGATTTCACAAAACAGTGCTGTATTTTCAGATGGACTCCATGTATCTTTGAGATGACATAATAGAGGAGTTACTGGCATCTCCAGACTTTCTTTATTCTTATTAACATTGAGAAAAATAATCAATTTCTTGTTTCTAAATCACACATAATCTGTGTTTTAAGATCTCAGTGCTTTTATTTTCTTAATATCCATGTGCTTTTTTACAGCACACAATGTAACAAATTGGTAAGTAATCAAAACCTGGTAATTTTCACCTCTGAAAAGTCAGAATATGCTCACAAAGTGCTTTTCTCAAGATGGATTCTAACACAATAAATGAGAAATATTCTTGCTGCAATCTATTTACCTGCTGGTAAAGTCCTCACAAAGTTTCTTGCAAAGCTTCTTACAAATATTTAATTCTATCCTCCTTACAGACCTTGATGCAAGAACTTATTCAAAGACCTCTACTAGACAAGGTTTCCAATGAGAAATAACTTCCCTGATTGTATTCTAAACCTTGGGAAGAGGAGACTACATGCAAGAAAGAAAATATCTGTCATGTTTCTCTGTGAAATGGTGTTTGCTCAAGAAAAGCTTTGCTGGAGATGGCAGACTGGCTGGAAAGGAGTTTTAGGGGGAGAGCAGGGTGATCAGAGTTGTTGTTATCACTTATTGTCAATTCTGCTCTGAATAACTCAGTAGTAATTTCACATTAATGCATGGTGGAAGTCTCACTAACTTCAGTATGCTCAGACTCTCTCCCTCTGATAACAAAAGGGTAAAAAGGATAGTCTGGGGAAAGGTTTCCCATAGAAGTTTGGTGAGCTTTAATTAGTTTCCTGATGAAAATTAAAAATCTTCCAATGTACATGTCAAACATACATGCTTGCCCATTAGCCTGTGAACGTGACACAGGTTACAGAAACCTTCTAGATGCCCAGCTCCTCTAAAAACTCACACTTACTGAGTTGTTGGTTGTCCTTCACACTCTTGTTGACTTGGCTAAAAGGTAAAATCAGGAATTATTGCCTCCTTTGAGTTTTTCAGCATTTTCACTTCCAGCTGATACATACAAAAAGTTGAAATTCTCTGAAGTGCAGGAGGAAAACATAAGTCATCTTGAGTTAGCAGATCTTCTCCTGAAGTACACAAGATGCTGACCATGCAGGAATCCCATTCTTCTTTGGTTATAAATTCTATTTCTCAAAAAGCCTGAGAAGAAAAATGCAGTAAGGAGCATAAACTAGAACCTAAATTGTGAAATACATTTCTTTCTTTCACTTCTTCAGGTGCTCAGCACTAGATACTGCACTGCAGCTCATGATGGTCTGCACCAATACATTAATATTACTGGATGTTTATTCAACACATTAAATTATATCTCGGATTATAAATGACCTGCAATCAAATGCATGAGAGTAATCCAGATGGGAAATCAAATTTGTCTCTGTCAATATCCTTGATGCAGTGGCAGATGAGACAATTTGGGAAGAGAAAAACTTTAATTTTATGTCTTCTTGTAATATTGGACACAGTTACCTGCACATGTGCTGGTGCTGTTTCCAGTCATGCACCAGAGAACAGAAACCCCTGAAGTTTAGTCTTAGAGTTTAGGCTCTTCCTGGCTTGAACAAACACCTTCAATAAAGATGAAGCAGATTAGAACCATTTTATACAGCACAGCTTATTTTATGGGGAAGGAGCTTAAAATCACAGATGTTAACCAATCATTTTTTGATGCTGAATTGATTAGAAACTTGATTAAAAGCTGCACAGTGCTTGCTGAGTAGAGAAGCATCCTAGCACTCAAGGAACATGGATTGCAGAAATGACACAATAATCTGCATAAACCCTCCATGAATGTGCTCAGCAGGATGAGACCAAGCTGTTCTGTTCAGGGCTTGACTGACTGATTTTCTCAAATACCTAGAACCATCTCAGAGGCTGTGAAATGCCCTTCTGTGAGCTTGGCTAATGGAACTCTGTCCCCCTCTTCAGTTGAATTGGGATTAATACCTTTTACTGCAGGTAATCACTTGTAAAGTGTATCCTACTTCCATTTTGAAGTAGGAGCAAATAGCATTGAATAATTCTAATTTTAGTGTGAAATATTTCTGTTCTGAGCTATCCTGACAGCCACAGCAACTGAGGCAGAACTGCTTTTCTCTTTTTGTACACTTGAGGATTAAAGAGGATTCTTGAGAACTGAAGGACAGGCAGCTGAGAGATACTCAAAAATCATTTATTGGTGATTGTATAAACCCATGCTTATATCATTGAAAGAAGATGTGGAGGATTTTCATTTGCTAAGGTGTAATTTATACATTAGTACTTTGAATGAATGTACTTTGGATAGAAGCTGTCCAATATATACAGATTATATTCTGGAATTCAACTACTATTTGAATTACCTCCAACATCTTATAATAAAAGCCAATGCTGTTCATCCATCCATCTCTTCCTATTTTCTTAAATACTTCCTATATCATGAGTGCTGTGCCCTGCAGCCCAACAAGCTTAGCTAAAAGAGAGGACTAAAACAAAAATCCCACATCCAAGTGCTTTCTCAGAGGGTACTGCTGAAGGCTTGGGGTATAGGAAATTTAGGCCAGTTTGTGAAGAAAGTGAATTTACACCCAGAAAACCAGAAAGAATCTGAAGAGCTTACTGAAAGCCAAGTAGTCACTCAATTCATGACAACAATTCTTGGAACTGTAATTAGCAAATAATACTTATTTTTGATCCTTTCCCAGAAGGTTATGATGTGGTTATAGAGGATAACCTGATGGGAAAAGGTGATGACAAATCTGAACAGGGATCAATAGGTGAAATACATTCATAATACCTAAAAATAAAATGAATTAATTTTCCATAGGAGAGCTGTGCTACTGGTGATTTCTCACTGACAATGGCAGAGGGGGATTAATCTAATGTTGGCTACACTGTTTTATTTTAGTATTATAAAGAGAAACTTTATTCATAAAGAAATAACAGCTTTGTGTGCTGTTGTCAAGAACAATGGATTTCTTCAAGAACCCAGTGAGAAGATTGGTACAAATGTTATGGATTTCACCTCCAAGCTCATCTTAGCCTGAATACATTGACACTACTGACAACTCCACCCCTCCTTTGATAGAACGAGTCTCACAGTTCCAGGACAAATTCATTCATTTCCCTGTTATCTCTGCCTGTCCTGTCATCGCTTCTTCCCGAGTCCAAGGGGAGAGGTTTTCAGTGGCAGGTGAGAATATCTTATTTAAACTCATCTCTGGCTGTCAAAGCTGCTGCTCAAGGATCTTCCTCAGCAGCCTTGGATCCTCATGGCTTTTCCTTGACACTCATTATTACACTGAGTCACTCCTGAGTTATCCTGCAACCTGCATCTTATCATTTCCTCACACAAAATTTGTATTCCTGCCATGATTTCTGAGTCTTCCCCTGGCATTGCAGACAAGTAGATCCCTTTGTTCAGCTTGTCCTGAGTTTCATGGAAGAACTGCCAGCAGCTTGAGCTTTGTGCCCACATGAGCTGGCAAAGCTGTTAAAGTCACTTCTGTGCTGCTTTAATTCAGATTTTCTGAGTTCATCTCAAACAGAAAATCAGGTCTGCCAACCACATGGTCCTGTACTCTGTGTCAGCCCAGAAACTGGGAATTTTAGCTGATATTTATAGGATCATAGGCCATCATTTCCTTATCACTCAAAGGATATACTTATTTTCAGTCCATAACTCTTTTTTGTATCTTCAACTTCATTAGCATGTTGTGTGAGGTGGTGTTAGAAATATAACAGATATTTTCTTCTACTTTTATTGTTACTAAAATAGAATAATATCTAATTCTTGGATTTACTTGTCTTTACTTAGGTCTTACTCAAGACCTACTTGTCTACACCTATTATTCACATACCTTTCCATCAGCTAACCAAGGACACTAGAAGTTTTGGAACTTGGAAATCTCAGCAAACACCCAATCAAATTTCTTAAACTTTTAATCCATTTCTTGGATATAATTTCACTTCTGTCCCAGAAATGCAACCTCATGGAAAAGTTATTTTCCTGTTCCCTCAGTAGTTTCTGGAGATATTTCAGGTGATCACATATGAACACTCAGATATCATCCTTAGCTCAGTTATGAGAAATGGCATTAACACAATCACTGGCATGATAACAAAATATTCAAGGAGAAGCACAAGGAAAGTAAAAATGGTGAGTGTAAAAACACTTAGAGACAAAGGAAGCCATGGAAGCAGCAACAATTAAATCATGGGTCCTCAAATAACTCTCATATTCATGTATCAAATATCCCTGAGCAAACTTGGGTGCAAAAGTCTGCATTGAGTTCTTCCTGAATAAATCATTAAAAGGATCAGAACTTCTGCACAAGAAACAAAACTAATTTCTAAAGAAATTCATAAATATTTATTTTTCACTCCTCAGTGGGCACAGTACTCAAATGTGAGGAATTCAGAAGATAAGTGAATAGATAGATTTGAATATTCTGATCCATATGGGGATTCCACCTCCCCAGTTTAGTAGGCATTTCATAAGCACCTTCAGAACAGGCTGCTGACAACAGTTAACAATAAATTGAATCACAGAAACAACCACAAAAGATGCTCACTGTGATATTCACTCAAAGCAGGGATTTATGAATTTCTTAACTTGAGTTTTGGGGATTCAGTGTCTTCATCTAACAAATATTAATTTTCTTGTTTTACACTCTTGATGATCCAAGTTTGCCCTGCTCTGTTCCAAGGTAAAAGTAACTGTAGCCAAACTGGTTTTGAGATTTTATTACTCTAAAGATTGACATGTCTCATTTCTCTGGGAACACAAACACATAATTTGTTATAATTTTATATTCCTGTCCTGATTTCCAGTGTTTCAAATCTACATTGGTACAAAATTCATCATATTCACCTTACAGTGCAGCAGGTAAATGAATGGAAAGTAAAACTCTTCTAGGTTCCAAAAAGATCTGTGAAAAATTTGCTGCCCCCCCATCCAAAGCAAGCTACTGAACAGAGTAAACCTGGAAGGAGAAATAAAATACAGACTGTTCTTTATTGAGCCTTTTATTAGTTACTTTTATCTAGCAGATGCTTCTGTAGTTAATAAGATGCTTTACTTCTGTCTGATTTTAAAGAACCATAGTTCCAATGGTTAGTCCTCTTTTGACATGTTAGAATCACAGACAGGTTCAAGTATATTTACCTTTAAATTCTGGCAGATTAATGTCACTATAGCTTACAGAACTCTAAATGGTTTCAGCACTGCCCTGCTTCCCTCTTCACAAGTAAGATTCACTCTTCAAATATTTAAGCAGATGCATTTTAACTTTTATTTAAGAATCTGTATTTTACTATAAGAAACCAGCTTGGAACCTGTAGCCCTAATGGCAATTAGGGATCTGTGGAAGTAAGGTCAGAGGATTTGAACATGTTCCTTCTTTAGGAATAAGTATGGAAAGAAACAGTTATAACACTGAAAGCTGCAATGGGTGAGCCTGTGTTTGCCTCTTCCAGATTCCTGATATCAGCACTAAAAACTGAACCAAATAGGGGCAGAAGTAGAGGATAAATTCATGGAATCACAAAATGCTTTGGGTTTGAAGAGACCTTAAAGATAATCTAGTTCCAAACCACTCCATGGGCTGGGACACCTTCCACTGGACTGGATTGTTTAAAGACTTCCCCACACCTTTTTTTCTTTTTATTCCTGTGAGCAGCTCTTGCAGGAATTTAGCAACATCAAACAACCTGACACTACATCATATCACAGCTCTGCACCAACCCTGGGGAGGAGATGCATGGCACAGAGAATCTGGAACATCTAAACCACCAGCAGCTGAGATACCTGTAATGTTCCTTCTATTTGCTGTGCACTTCTATCAGAAATGGAATTAAATATCATTTGAGTACCTGAACAAAAGGAACAGATCCACTGACAGCAATCAGGGCTTGCCAACGAGCTAGTGATTAAGAATTAAGTGACAGCCATGAGGCAGGTCTGAGATCAAACCAGAAAAGCAGGCAAGCAGGGTCAGATCAGCAGAGTCAAGCATGACACACACAGCAGAGCTCAAACAAACCCTGGAACCAAGTGCTGAGCCTAAACTCAGTGCCTGGACAGAGGGAGCTGGTGGATGTGTGGAGATGCCAGCCCAGGCTGCACTCAGAGCTCTGGCAGCACTGCCTGAAGACATCTGTGTGACACATTTCAGCCTGGAGGCAGGGCCAGTGGAACAAAAGACACTTTTCAGGCTGTGATATAGAGTGTTATCAGGTAGCAATGTAGAGCCTCACCTTTCCTCTAGCTTTTCCAATAGCCACTGTTCTTTAAGAGACTCTACCCTTCAGTATGTTTGGCTTCTGAAATGCTAACCCAATTGTCTGGGGAAAGACTGAAGTAGGATCTTAATTGTGAAAAGATGGTTCTGAAATGTGAATAGCTGTATGTGAAGCCATGAGGTTTATTAGTAAAGTTTTGCAACAGCTGCTCTATGAGTGACTATGGCAAGAGATGTGTAGGAACTGATCCCTGGCTGTGTGCAACAGTTGAATTCTAAGTGTTTGTTGCTCTTTCTGAAGGATTTCAAATTATGCATCAGCATGTGTAGCTCTTGCTGCTTTGCTTGCCTCTCTGCCCAAAATGGTGTTCCTTTCCTCAAGAGAGCTTGGTGAATATTCCTAAATTATAGGATTTTATTGCCTTGAAATTGGTTATTTTGCTTTGGTAGTTACTTAAAACTTATGTTGCTTCAGTGAATCTATGGTCTGTGTATATCTGTGTAACATTTCTGAAATTCCTCAGTCTTGCATGAACAATAGCAAGAAACCTTATCAGAATGAGGTTTGTCCTGAAACTTTATGTAGTTATGACTGACAGGTAGATTGGGGTGCTAGAATGGACCTGCTTTAAATGCCTTAGTACTCCCTGGGTTAGTTGTGACTTAAGTACAAACACCATTTAAAAATCCTGTGGAAAAACATGTAGTATTGATTTAGCTGGTATTGCCATCAGCTGCTCTTATTTCTGATTCAGTTTCACAGAGGAAATACTCATTCCAATGCCTCATCTATCTTGAATAAGTGTTTGTTTCTGGACATCACTGAGGATAATGGTGAGAAACAGAGAAGATGTGGGAAAAGATAGCTGCAGACAGGTGGTTGTATTGGAAATGTGGGTGACATCTGTCTTGTTTTCATCCCTGGGGAGACACATACTGCTTTGAGAACCTTTTACTTGCAATAGAAATGGCTCAGTGAAGATCCTTATCTCAAGATACTTATCTAAGAAAGAGGATGAGCATCTTGTGTGGCAGATCTGAAAAAAACCAGAAAGTGGAATTAGAAGATAATCCCCTGTAGGGTGAATCCAGCTCCATGTGGTTATGACTATGTTGAATGTACACAGACATCTCCATCAGCAATGTTTTCTTGGGAATTATATTTAAATCAGTTTAGTTACATACAGTTTCCATGTGAAGTTGTGCATTTCTCCTCTACAAACAGAGTATCCATATGTTCTGATGATTTTTGCTGATATGTGCTTATCTGAGAAGAGCTTATCTGTACTGTTTGGGCTACAATTCTCAAAGCTTTTCAGACCAGGACCTTAGGGGTTTGAAGAGAAATAGGATGATGTATTGCTTAGCTAGGAATTAAGCTATGAACTTAACTGTGTATCTTTTATTATTAAAAAAAACCCAAACAAAACAATCTAGGTGGTCCTTGCTTCTGTTTTTTTGCCTTCTGCCACTATTTCTCTCTGTCTGTCACATCAGCCTATTATTTTTATGAAATATAGAATTAAATAAGTTTATTCTTTTAAATGGATTCTCAGGGCAAATTCTGATCCACTCTGATAGTGTAAATCTGTGTTAGTGGCAGGGGAAGCTTCAGCCCTAAATAACTGGAATTCCATTAAAAGCAAGAAGCTTTGCAGTGGGGCTGTGAGGGATCAGGGATTTTCAGGAGTTCTCCACACAGGTAATGTGCTCACTAAGTGTGCAGGGAAAGGTAGAACAGAATAAACCTGATTCTTTCTAGAGTGCCCATGAGAGGTTTTACAGCTGTTGGACTTGTCCACAGGTACTGGATGTACTTTGTGCTCAGTGCCAGGGTGTGGTTTCTGCTTGGAAACCCTCTGGAGGAAGTTTCAGCAGAGACCAAAAAACGCTGAAAAAGATGGAATTGACACATAAGCAGGCCTTGTGTGGCAGAAAATATTTTTTCTGAGTGACCAGAGATGACTTTTATTGCAGCTCTGGATTCCATTGAACAGAGACTGGCCTGACACCGAGCTTAAAGGAAAGAAATTTGCACTTGCAAAGACACAGTGCTCAGGTGGAATTAATAATTTTTATTTCTATTCTGCTGCTTCTTTAGTTTCTTCCACTTCAGAAAGTCTTACACTTATTTTTGCTCTCACACTATTTTTTTCAATTCTGCTCATGATGATTTTTATGTACTTTTTAGGATGAAATATTCTAGTCAGTCTTGCATCAAAGTCCTGGCTTCCTAGCATCCAGTAGAATGGAATAAAATAATAAGTGCATGAGACAAAGTAATAAAACCTTGGGAGGGGTAAACCTGGTCAAAAATGGGCATAACATTGTCTGTACAGAAATTCATACAGCCTGGGAAATAAGGAACTAGATCTCCTGTATGCAGAACTGGATTGTTCAGGGAATCACAGAACCACTAAGGGTGGAAAATTCCTCCAAGATCAAGTCCAACCTTCAGGTCTGTCTGTTAAGGTAGTCAGGTGTTCCCTGGTGTCTATGAACTCAGCCTAGGAGGCAGTATGAGCATTATGATACCTCCATCTGGTCACAAAGGATTAATTTTTCTTCAGAAAGATTCCTCCCTGAACCTTTGCACTAGATGTGTATTACTTCTGCTATATTTTGTAGATGTTCATTTGCTGTTCTTTTATTTATTTATACTGAAGTAACTAATATCATAAGGGTTTGTAAACTGTGTTAAGAACAATTAATCTGTCCTTTCAAGTAGAGTCAGTGGATCAACATGAAGAACTAATATATTTTGCCTGCTTTTCCTGATTATTTTATCAAATATACAGAACTTAAGAAACAAAATGGAACCACCAACATTCACTGCACCTTTGGGTAGTTATGCAATTCATGTTGCTTGTCTTTCTGAACCTTTAAAAAATAACTAGGTATAAACACATGGCTTTGCACAAGGCCACTCGAGACAGTTCAGAAGGCAGTAGCTCACTTTATTAATCTTTAAAAATCAGCAGATTAAATCCAGACTAGTAAAAGAGTTATGCAGATGTTCTTGACATGGCAATGCAGTCCAGCTGATTAGTGGTGCAACCAAGGACACTAAAAGGCTTCTGAAAGCACAGCTTTGTACTGGCTGGGGATAAAATATCAACTTTTATATGCTACTAATCTTTAGTGTTAGAAAAAAAAATAGTGCTCTCAGGAAATGTTCATGTGTGACCTTTTTCTCATATTGCATTCACTCAAATACTGATACTTAAGTTATTAGGCTGAAATACCTTTAGGGAAATATCCTTGGGCTGAATGGAACAGCCCTCCCAGGGAATGTTATATCTACATCTGCTGTACTAAATTCATGTTTCTGATGATTATCAGCCAAAGAAGCTGAATATTGTTTTAACCAAAAAATGGTGATTGTAGACTTCAGCAGAGTTCTCAGCCAGAAGGAGTGTTAGCAGTTGTAGTTTACTTTTGTGTTCTGATCACATGTTTTCTTTAGTCTTGGGAAATAGAACATAACATGCATCTTCTCTCTCCCAGTGTTTAGCAACTGTAAGCATAATTCACATATTTTACTAATGGTATTTAACATTTGCAGAAGACTATGGGTCATTATTGGTATATTTTCTTAAAAGGAATAAAAATCATACCCATTTCAACTTCTGCCCTTGGTGTTTGACTGTGAAACCTCACAAGACCATCAGCAGCACAGCAGTCCTTTCCAAAGATCAGTAAAATCTGGGGTAATTATTTTCAATGTTCACTGTTTGAATGCTCATCTCTATAGTCTGTGAACATATCTAATGCTTAGTGTTGGAAACAAAATGTATCCTTACTGTCCTTTACCAAAATGGAAAAGGAAGGATAGTCACTATTGCTATTGTACAGACAACTCAGATCACCTCTCCAAAACATTTTAGGCTAAAAATAGGAGAGGAGGTGACAGTTCCTTCTTTTATAAAAGCAAGATCTCACCATTTATGCTTGAGGATCTTTGGGAAGGCTGGAGATGCAGCAATCTGCCTGAAAGTAGGTTCCTGTGGCCTCCCTAATATATATATTAAAAAAAAAGAGAAAAAAAAAGGAAAAAAGCCTCAGATAAGCATTTAGCTGAAGATACAAGATTGGAAATCAGGATATCTGAACAACTTTGAGCAAAGAGAGAAGATCCCTAAGGAGGGTGAAACACCCCACCTGAATCTGTGAGAGATCACAGCACAAATGCAAAGTGATGCAATGACTTGCAACCTTTCTATGCACTGTTTAATGTCTACTCATTTGAGAGAATTTTCAGTTTTGTGTGCATATAGTGAACATCACTGTGATGCAGATTCAAGTCTAAGGATATTGCAGAGTTTATGACTTTTGTTTGGGGAGTGGATCATAATTTAACATGTCTGATAATTCTCTCTACCAGCATCCCAAGCATGAATATTCTACAATATTCTATGAGAGTGGCACAAAGTTCTCATCCAAAGGTTCTTCTGCTGGAGATATTTTGTATTGCAGTTGTGCTTGCAGAACCAGCAGTATCATTCATCCACAATGTAGTTTGTCTTCCTGACTACAAAAAGTTGTATTTATCCTGCATTTTCATTTGTTTCATATTTAGAGGGGATGGAAATCAACTGTAATCACACCATAAGATATGTGGTAAAGTAAAATCCATAGATGTGCATTAGTTTGTGATGTGTTTCACTTTCACAAGGTGGAATTTGAACATGGTGATACTTAAATACTTAAATTCCCAAATTAGGACAGCTATGCCACATCCTTAGAGGTTTCAGCAGCATATCGTTGCTTAATCCAAATAAAAGTGCCAGAATTAATGTTATTCCTATGAAATGTGGTGCCAGGAGACTTACAGTAAAACCTAACAATTCCCTGACTCTTCTAGGTGAAGTAAAAAAATCTTTATGGATGATGATTAAATGAAAGATGTGCTCTTGGATTCAAAACAGTGTAATGTTATGCTGGTCATTAAAGTGAACTGCTGTTTTCCTTTCATTTTTATGACAGAATCAAAGAGAAAAGCACTTGAAAAATACTGAACTTACAGGATGAAAGAGTAGAGTATGATCCTTTGCAAGTGGCAATTTGCAGAAGTGCTGAGTTCATGGATGTACAGGGAGTGGGATTTATTTCGTCTGATTTTAGACATCCAGAACAAGATGTGTATGAGTAAGCTAGTAACTTCTGTAGCCAATGGAGAGAAATATTCACTTTATGGAAGGAGTTTCAGTGTGTTAATCTCTTCAGGAGAATGTTCCTCATGTTGGGAGATCAGTGTGCTTTCCAAGAATGTGCCTGCTGTGCAGACAGTCTGTGATCTGATTCTGTTCTGGTCTGGCAGCTGATAGATCACAATCACAGAGATTTAAGTGAAAGGCACTTTTCAGGGGACTGACAAAGTTAAATCAATTTGCTCAGGGTCCTATCCAGTCAAATTCTGAAAATCTTCAAGGATAGAGGTTCCACAACTCCTTGGGATAATTTAATCCTTAACCACCATCACACCAGAGGCTTGTTTCCATTATGTCCAATCAGAATTTCCCTTTTTGTAACTTTTCTGGTGCCTGACTCTTTAGGTTCTGGTCTCTCCTGAGCACCACAGTCTTCATCATATTTGTCCTGTGCTGCTTCCAGCACAGAATGTCTGTCAACAACAAAAACCTCATTTAAAGAGATGTCCAGGCTTCTTGTTTGCTGCAATCAGGATGCATTTTCTGGATCTATTTCCCACTGGTCCTTTGGGAGTTTGGTGTCTTTCTTGTTTCCATCACTGGGAACTGTGAAGTTCATCCCTGTTTGTGTAGGATTTTCCAAGTGGATATCCAGCTATGTGAGGCATGGCTTTGATGTGCCAAATATCCCCATGCATCTGGTTATTCTGTACTCCAACACAGTACAGCCTATTCCAGTAGTAGCATTAATCTACTTTTATGTTCCAGACATTTGTTTTGGAGTTGTTCAGACTTGTATCCATTGATGAGCAGCTGCAGGTTACAAAAAATGTGTGTATTCATACACCTTGGATGTGAAATTTCCTTCTGTGCAGAATCCCTGTCCAAAGCTGTTACTCATAGAACTGAGAATTTGGTACTCTTGGTTTATTATTAACAAGTTGATCTTGTGGACAGCCCTCAAATTCACTGAGAGTTGTGTTCAGATCTGTGGCTAAATCCTTGATTTTTGTTGCATTAGCTGACCTTTACCTTTGATCACTCCAGATAACTTTTCACCTTATTACTCAGGATAGTGGTATTTCTCTGATGGCCTAAATGCAAATCTACTTGTTTTGCCTAGAGTAGCTGAAGCAGCTGTTTACTTTTGTATTTAAAATCCTTGTACTGTTACTCCAGGAATCTTAATTTTCTGCTGATAGTAGATTGAAACTTTCAGTATTGTAAAATTATGTTATTCTCATGACCAGAAGCACAAAAAAATATCACTTAGGAAACCTGACATTGGCATTCAAGCAGTTCACAGCTTTGGGAATTTTATTACATCCTTGAGTTTTACAGGACCTGGGGAAGTATTAATTGACAGTAAGACTGAAGAATATTCAAATAGATGGGTATTTGTCTCAGTGTATGGAAGACTTGTGAAGATCAAATGTGTCTATTATACACACTCTATTTTCTCTAAGTGTGTGGTTGCTGTTTGACTCCACTTGTATTTCCCCCTATTATTTTCTATGGTTTATTATTCTGAACTAGTGATCTTACCAAGAGAAAGTGAAATAACTGTTACACCCTTGATTATAATTCAGTTGTGATGACTTGGCCCTTAAAATCAGATGGTACTAAAAGTTTACAAATGACATTTCCTGTTTGAGATGAGCACCAGCTGTGTAGCTTGGACATGGATTTCAAGCCACAAAGATGTTCAAATCTCTGGGTTTGGTTTTCTTGTCTATCATCACTCTATATTTAGAGATGCATGTTTTCTCTTCTGTAAATTGCATCCTATTTCTGTCCCCCTGCACCCCCTCACTCTGTACAATTAACTGTATTTTAATCTGGCTCTGTGATGCATTCTGTTCCAAACAGGGACCATCATTTATTACAGATATTTTCTGCAGTGTCTGTAAATTAGATAATCATTCTCACCAAGCTTTCCAAAAGGAGTCAAGTCGGCTTCTGCTCAGCAGTGTGTGCATTCTGAGTAATTCAGCACTGTCCAAATAATTATCTCTCTTTAGAATTCTGAGGCAGTAGAACAATAGATAAAGGAAACAGTGAACTTCTTTCCTCAGAAAAGCAATCCATAAAGATGCAGTCTAAAATCTCACATGGTTTTCCTGATGGGTCTCACAAGA
Organism: Lichenostomus cassidix; assembly: GCF_008360975.1. NCBI lineage: Eukaryota > Metazoa > Chordata > Aves > Passeriformes > Meliphagidae > Lichenostomus > Lichenostomus cassidix. The sequence continues at coordinate 37,477 of NW_028147647.1, forward strand.
TAAATAGGCTCTGGGTCCAGCAATGGAGAGGGGGATTGATAATCCAGGCTCCCAACTCCTTGAAGAACTTTGGAGAGATGTATGGAGATCTGGCACCCCTAGGCTCTTGGAAATCAGAACAATAATTTCTGCCTTTTGAACTGAATCATAGCTGGAAATCCCACACTCTAAATAAGCAGACATCATTCAGAAAAATCAGTTATTTCTGAATTTGGTGTCAAACTTTAGTGCAGGGTCAGTCATCTGTTTCCTGGTTTGTGTTTCTGTATCAGCATCTCTATGCATAATTTTACCTAATGGTCTTTTTAACTGAGTCCCTCATAAAAATTCATCCATCCCACCCCATCCTTTTTTTTTTTTTCTGTCAGGAAAGATTTTCTGTGTGCTTTTCATTTGTTTGTTTCATTTATACTTTTTTCTCTTTCTAATGAGCAGTATTACCATTACAGAAATCTCAGTGCAGAGTAAGGACTCTGTGGCTCTCAGTTTAACCCTGACTTCAGATTTCATTTCCACTGCTTGTGGTTACAAAGGGTTTACCACAGCAATGAATTCCATGCCTTTGTAACATCTCACTGAATTAAAAATATCAGAGTCTGCTATGACACAGACATGGTTATTTAGAAATAGAACTACATTCTGGAAGTAACAATTAATTTCTTAAACAAGCTTCCTTTCCTCCCAGAATGTCTTTACTATGCTTGTCTCAGTTGGGAAATGATGTCTTGGCAAGAAATCAGACATTATCATTGTTCATTAGAGATATGTTCAACAAGAGAACAGTTCAGAAATTAATGCCAAAATCTCTGATCAACCATTGGTTTCAAGTTTTTGAAAAATCACAGCAATAAAACTTTCTGACTCTGAGAGTCCTTATCTCAAGAAACAACTTCAGTGCTGTAAAAGGATAGGTATAGTCTGACATACTTGCATTTCTGAGAGAATCTATGAAAAATTATTGTGTTTGAGGGGCTAAGCCAGTAAGGCTGCTGTGTTCCAGACTGACAGAGATGTCTGTACTTGAAAGAAAACAAAACTCAACTCTTCTCTTGCCTTGCTATTACACAGCTCTGAGCTGGTAGCTGAAGGGAAACAAGGAATCACCTCAGATGATAAAGACATATTACCAAGCTTATGCATAGTAATATTAAACCTTATTTCTCTGCAAACATTAAAGAGAATAGACTAGAATAATGCATGAACATCACATTCACAGGATGCTTTCAGTCACATCTGTAGTAGAAAGCTGTCTTAGGCACAATGTGGAGGTGTAATATTATGGCTGTTTTTCTGAACTCTGACTGAATTGGATGGCTCTGCTTTGAATATAAGAATAAGGTGTATTATGAAGATTTACATTTGGTCCAAGTTAATGAAGAGTGTAATAAATCAGAAGGCTTTTAAAGAAATGTACTTAGCTTACATAAACCTCTATGGTGTCCCACTGAAAGAAGAGGAGGTAAAATTATCCCAACCATACCTGTTTGACTAACTTGGGTCAGCAGAGCTTGGTTTGACTCAGTTTACTCTGGTAATAGTATGAAACTATTATCCCTAAAACATGACACTTTCATGTTCCTTGCCATGAGTCCTCATGTCAGAACTTGGTGGATGGTCTAAATAGGTGGTGATTTATTGTGGAAAGGTTGATGGGAATCCACTGAAAAGCTCAGACAAATACTTTTGATCTGGCCAAAAGTGTTAATCTGCTTTTTGTACAGGAGCTTCCTTCACACCAGGGCTGAACAGTCTGTGGGGATCCTTGACTGTCCACTTACAATGGCCTTTCCTGGCCTTGGTCCTTTGAGAAAGTGGGAGAAAGTAACAATCCTTGACAACCTTGATCTTTCTGCCAAATAATTTTCCTTCTCCTATTAAATGCCATCTAGTGTTTGCTACTTCACAGGTGATGTAAACCAACATGATTGCATGAACAGCTTTGCAAAGTCCTTTTTTTAGCCAGGAAGGACGTGATGCTATTTATGAGTCAAAGTAGGCTACGTTTAGTTGTCACTGAGCCTGTGATTTATTTGGCAGGATTACTGGATTTTACTGATTTATCTGTTTATTTTGTTGCTGTCATACAGTGCCCTTTAGTTAGTGATGGACTAATACATTCAGCTTTGTTTGCTTGCTTTTTCCTCATTAGTAAACAGCTCCAGACACTCTTAATTTGCTCAAGCCATATGCTTTGCAGAGGCTTTGGCCATTCATCTGAGATGAGAGTTGTGATGCACAGTGTGCTCTGCACAGCTTACCTTGTGCTGTCCCAGGTGTATCAACTGGATAATGGAGACATTTGCTTTTTTCCTTCTCATTTTACAAATAGTACCATTAATTTCTGCTATACATTGCTGCTGCAAGTCTACCAACAGCTGAAGCAGGAGCTGCTTGCCAGCCATGTGGGAGTGAGGAAGCCTGTGAATTATTTTAACTCTCTATTGATCAGTTTGAATTTTATGACAGCAGGTTTTTGGGTGTGTTTTTAAAGCAAGCAAACAAAACCCCCCAGCTCTTCCAAAATTAAATGCACTGAAAATAGGAAGGTACAGATCCTTCTGGAAAAGCCTGGTGGATTTAGTAAGAGTATTGCAATAAACTTTTACAGATCTGTACATAAATTATAGAAATGGAAATACCAAGTTCCATAGAAATGACTGTAAAAACCCTATAGAATTTAAATGAAAATGAGCCTTTCAAAAATTGCCTTTTTAACCATCCTATAAATTGTTTAAATGAGAATTTCATTCTCTATGAAACTCTTTAAGGAGGCTCTGAGAGTCTCTAATTTTCTATTCAGATTCCAAGATGTGATCCCAGCTCTGAAGTCTTGCTCACATGATTGGATTAATTGACAGCAGTGGATTTGTTCCAAAAATGTAAAACCCATGCTGTACATCATGACACATTATAGAAAAGTTATCTAACATAAATTATCTTACTTTATGGTGCAAATCATTCTTAGTGCAGATTCTTATAATTCCTAGGGCAGAACCTATGGATGGGTTTGGTGGAAAGCTGCCACAGCAGCCTCTCAGTCTGAGTTCATGTTCAAAATTACAGACAGTTTTAGAGCTGAGTGAACTGCTTCAGCAGTGGAACAAAGAAGAGTCCCAGGAAGAATTATGCCAGCCTGGGAACACCTCCCCACCTCCCTTTGTTCTCTGAGTTGCTGGTTGTATTCATACCTGCAGATCCCCAGTGCAGGAGTGAATGGTGGCTGGACTAGGGCTCTGCTGCTGAGAGGGAAGGGCAGGCACAGCCAGAATTATTCCTGTTCATCATGAGGGGATGGAAGACAAGATGGTCCTGGCTATCCAGGATCTACAATAAAAGCATGAACTACACTAAAGGAAAAGCAGAAACCCTTTATTTCTGGTACTAAGTCCCAGCCTATAGCCCTTCCTACTACTGACTATAGGGTGAAGCTCACTGGCATTTTACTTTAGGGTTCTTAAGGAACAATTAAATGAAAAGCTTTTACATGATTTTCATTTTGATCTGTGCTCATTTTGAATCTGAGTGATAGACAGTGGTGATCTCATTTGCTCAACCCATGACAAGCACCTCAAATGGATTTCCTGAAATCAAGGTCTTCACTCCTTCTTGTTCACATGTTGTTCCTGAAGATGTTTTTTGTTCCTCCTCAAATTCAGCCCTAAGCCCTTTATGCTTCAGGACTGTACTGCAGTTAGTTTCACTTCTTTTGGAGAGAAGCTTATCACAGAGACAGGACTTGTGTTTTCCTTCCAGTCAGATGACTGTGCTGCAATACAATGCACTGCACACGAGATTGTAAAGCACTTCTATACCAAGCCTGTCTCCACTTTCTGTTTAGTGTCTGTCAAAATAGTACTCCTGCAAGCCTTCTGTTTTACAGAGGGTGAAAAAAACCCTAGAACAGCAGCAACCAGCAATCTCTGTATTCCAGCAAAAAAGAAAAGAAATGGCTTTGAGATTACAATGTAATTTCAGGCTCTGAAAATGAAATTGGCTGCATGGAGGAGGAAAGGGAGGGAAAAAAATGGAAAATAAAAAGAACTGCCATGGAAATGTTTTCTCTCTGTCTCTTTTGGCTTTAATGACTTCTCCCTGTTCTGGCCCAATTGCTTTTAAAGTGAAGTACATGTTTAACATTGAAATAGTGAAAGCATGAATTGTTTGCCTTAAATCAGTTGCATTTCAAAGGGAGATGTCATCTTTCCTCCCCCTTACCTTCATTTCTCCATCTATTCTTTAGAACTCCAGGAGAAATCAGAGGGAAGAAATTATACACTAGAAAGAGATTTACCTTCATGGTGATTCTAATGGTGGGAACAGGTGTTAAAGAAAAGTATTTGGAAAGATTACCAAGGAATGGGCACACTTTGAAAAGCAATCAAGTTAGTATTCTGACCTCCATTATTGATCCTGTGCATGTTTTTAGGCTGCCCCAATTGTGAAGGAAAGCATTAACTTAAGGCACTTTAGCAAACAGACCCCAATTTTTTACCTTTTTTTTCCATTGAGGGCTGTATTCACCATGAAGGGATACATAAAGCAATGAAGGAATTTCACAATTCATAGGAAGGGTCAATTGAAATGGCATTTTGCCTGGCCATGGGGTCACACATGCATCACTGCTATTGTGAAGGAAATTGACTCTGTCCCACCCCAAACCAGTAGAGTTTGAGAGTCCTCAGACAATAGGTGGCTGATTCTTTTCCCTCCTAATGGGGATATTTGGGATATGGTATTTAAAAAGCTTAATCTTTACCAAAACTCTCACATTCACATGAAAGACAACACCATAGAGAGATTTTTAAAAAATTTTCTTATTGCTGCTCCATTTTTGTGTTTTGGACCAAATTAAACTGTGCTGTGAGCAAATCTTCTATAGACCATCTAAACTGACTTTTTATTCTTTCAAATCACAAAAGGTAAAATATTTGAAGACTGCATCCTGAGTTCAGCTGGGATGCAGTTCATTTTCTTCTCACTAGCTGGTACAGTGCAGTATTTCAGGTTAAGGTTGAGTTTATTGCTGAAAACAGTGATGTTTTTGTTGTTGCTGGGTGGTGTTTACTCTAAATCAGAAGTGTGACCATCTCAGTGATCAGAGGGATGGAGCACCTCTTCTATGAGGAAAGGCTTGGAGAATTAGGATGGTTCAGCCTCAAGAGGAGAACACCCCAGGTTGATTTTATTGCAGCCTTTCAGTACTGGAAAGAGGCCTATAGGTGAAGGAGAGATTTTTTTATCAGAGTATGTAGTGAGAGGACAAAGGGGAATGGTTTTGAACTGAAAGAGGACAGGGTTAGATTCAGAAATTCTTTCCTGTGAGGGTGGGGAGGCTCTGCCCCATCCCTGGAAGTGTTCAAGGTCAGGTTGGACAGGGCTTGGAGCAACCTGGGACAGTGGAAGGTGTCTCTGCCCATGGCAGAGAGAGTGGAATGAGATGACCTTTAAGGTCCTTTCCAACCCAAACTCTTCTATGATTCTGTGTTTCCATTTCCCTGCTCATTGCAAGGGGTTTGATGTTCTTTAAAAAGTCCTTCCCAACCCAAACTGTTCTATCATTCCATTATTATATTTTACTTTATTAAAATTATGAATAATTAATTCTTCATATTATCAATTATTAAATTAGTTCTTATTTCAATCCACAAGTGTTACCTGGTTTTGATTCTCTTCCCCATCCCACCAGGCCAGGGGATTGAGGGAATGAGCAAGGGATTGTGTGGTACTTAGTTACAACTGGTGTTAAACCACATCAGACTGTCAAACTGGCATTGATAAAATCTCTTAAGTTGAAGAGGGAAAAAAAAAACCCTAACAAATTTTTAAAGCCTCAGTAATTAAAAGCAGTGAAAGCATTTTAAATATATTTCCTTTTTTTTTTTTTGTCTTAACAGTCAAAATATTTTGAATTGTGGTTGTTGACAAGGTCTCCAGTTATCAGTGAGAAACAAGATCAAAGGAAGATATGTTAGCAGAACTGAAATGCACAGAAGGGTTGCTGCAGACCAGGAAATTGCCTCTTCTCCATAACCATAGATCAGCTAAAAACCAAGAGGTTTAAAAGTCTGTCTGGGGAGATTTATGTTGGACTGGAGGGAAACTTTCCTGGTGGCTCATGGTGAGGATCATGAAATGGTTAATAGATTACCTGAAAGAACTACATAATTTCCATCACTGTAAACACTGAGAGCCAGGGAAGGTAAATACTGATCAGAAATGGTAAATCTTTAATTGGCTTGGGTTTGAGTCAAAGACATAGTAGACAATCACTTGATGCTGCTTTCATCTTTTTTTTACATTTATTGTTTAATAGTTGCTAAGTGTCCATGGATTAGATGAGTTAATTCCTTTTTCTTTTGCCTGGTAAACCCCCTTATAAACAGGGGTGCCCTTTGAGAAAAAAAAAAATTAAGAGAAGGAAAGAATTTTTAAATGAAAAAATGAACCTGAAACTTGAGTAGATCAGATAAAACAATCACTCAAAGTTCTCACTCCTTCCCCCTGACACTGGAAAGATCCCAGATGACCAGCTTAGAGTTAGACATTGATGCTGTCAAAGTCTAAACTCAGCTGAAATGCATCTCCTCCCCTGCCTGAATCCCAAGGCCTGACTTCAGTAAACATGCTCAGTCTATCTAACACAAATCAGAAATGCAAAGCTCTTCCCAGTATGAAATGCCAGACATTTTCTTTTCAAATAACATAACTTGATTAGTGTGGCCATCTGTAAAAATGAATAGAAGACTCAGTTGAATTCTCACCTTTTCCTGGAAGAGGTCCAAACACAGATCAATCTTTTCTCAGAAGAGAACTCACCAGAAAGCAGAGTAAATTACCTCCACAGGAAAAAAAATTAAAAAAAAAAAAAATCAATATTTATGAAGTCTGTGCATTACAGCAATGAAGTCTGAATTTTTCTTTTTTTTTAATAGATGGAAGAGAAAATTCCAGGCTGTCAGTCTTGAAGGGACAGAGGTAACTGCTGGCAGCCCTCATTTTCACACACAAAGTCTGGAAGGAAATGTGTCCTTGCTGACAGCTTTAAGTTGCTCCCTAGCTAAGGAGAGGGATTTCTCAAGCTATGCTTTGGCACAGGTTGCAGGAAGCCCAGCTGCCTAGGGTCAGCATTCTCTATGCCATCCATGGATAAGTTTCAGGCACATAAATATTTCATGAGATTTTGAGATGTGTGAAAATCCTGCCTTACGTCTTTTAAGGTAGAAAACCCAACAAAATGCAATTTTAACAAATCACAAAGACAAATTAAAATATCTTTAAACTTCCTGAAACAACACTATGACAAACAACCTGTTGTCTTGCTTTACTGTTTGTTTTAATGGTACCACGTGTTTACTTTTAGTCTAATCTTGGGGGTTAGATTTTCTCTAATTAGTTAACATGCATTCATAACAATTTGTGTGATTACAATTTGACTTTAATTGTCTTTATAATGCCCTGAGTCACTTGGCAAAAAGGAGGCTTATAAATATAACTCATTACATTGACATGCTTTTTTAATTCTCCACTTAGAAATGCAATATTAAACTATGGAAAGCACAGTTTAATGGCATAAGGAGAATGGGAGGTGCATCTATTTAATTAGCTGCCAAGAAAGAGTGAAGTCTTTTTCAGATTGGGTCACTTTTGATTTTTACTATATCTAGAAAACTCAGTGGAAATTTATCAGTGGTTGTAGCAATATTGACCCACATACAGTTTTCTTTAAATCCAAATGAACATTTTTCTCTTTAAGTCCTCAAAGATATGCAGCAATATTTAAATAGTGTCTGTCCTGATTACGTTGTCACTAATAAGGATTATTTGATTTTGAGAGTGCAACAAGATAAACCAACCTCCTGCACGTTCATGAATTTTTGGGGGGTGATTTTGACATCACATTTGCACAGAGCTCAAGCTAGGCTGATATCTATACCCAAATTAATTAATTTGAGGACAGTTTTGCCTTGAAGTCATCACTGTAACTATTCCAGGCAATGACATTTGGTTTCTGTCTGCAGGTATAAGGAATTGTAATGGTTCTTGATGGTATTAATAATTTGGAACCAAATTCCTTCAACTAATATCAAAATGTAAACAAAAATGAAGTTTGTAAACCTTAAGGTTGAGTCAGTAGCAGCTGATGTGAGCACAGTTTTTATTTTTATTTTCATCTCAGAACTCTACCTAATCCAAGCTGTTTTTCTGACCTAATATTGAACCTCCCAAAAAACCACAGTGAGTAACTGGAATGCTGCAGCCAATGGCCAGATTTGTGACTCAGTTGAGCTTTGCATTCTACTTTTAGTCAAAGTCAGGTTTTGATTTTCAAAAAAGCAAAACCAAAAAGAAATGTTGACTAAAGGTACCTTCAAACAAGGAATATATTGAGAACATCCTTATTTGCAAAGTTCTAGGACACACTGCAGGAGTGTCCATAATCATGGACATAATTATAATAAATTATCCATATTAATTCTTGGGTATGTGACATTAGAATTAAACTCTAGGTCTGACTTTTAACACACCTCACATTAATGAAATACCCCTTTTTCTAGGCCAGCATAAACCACTGTGTGAAAACTGATGTTACCTGAGTCCAGATGTCACTAAAACATCAGAATTGCTCTTGATCCAAACCAAATCCCACTTAACCAGAACCATTTGCAATAGTGGCTAAACCAGAAGCCTAGAGGAGAGTGAAAGGACAGGACCAGTTTATACCAAGATTTCTATGAATATCCTTCCAGACCCAGTTATTCACATAGGTTCCACCACTGGCTTTGCATTTAGCAACTCTCAGTGAATTTCTCTTCCACAGACTGGTCTAGACACAGCTTCAGTTCATCTAGACCTTTGCAATCCAACACCTCCTTAGTTCACTAAAAGTACTAAAGACATCCTTTGGGTTTTGTGAGATAATTTCTCCTGAAAAATGAGTTTTGTCCTAAGTGTGGGGAAATGTGAGGTTTCAAAAAGAGTTATTAATTTTGGAAAAAGTCCTCTCAAAACATGAAAACCTGAAAAAAAATCCATCTGTGTTTTGCATGTTTCACATAGTTAAAACTCTCTGTAGAAAGCAATGATAACCCAGGTTCTGGTTAATAAATCCCTTGAGGCAAATTAGAGTCAAACAATACTAAATGAAGGGTGTTTGTAAATATACTTAGGTAGGGTTTATTGCAGAACAATTTGATTGCACAGCAAAACAGATATACAGCCATTTTGGTTGTTATCTATATTAACATGGCAATATAAAAGCATAAAAATATCACATAAGGAAATGCATAAGAAAGAGAAGGAAAGAACAAAGTGTAAGGATCTCACCACTTACATGCCTCGCAATGAGACTTGGTTGGTGAGCAGTCTTGGTC
>NW_028147648.1:0-48334 GCF_008360975.1 Lichenostomus cassidix
TCTGACTCAAGTCTAGTGTGGGAGAAACTAAATTTTGTAATCAGTATGCAAATATCGCCGTAAGTCAGTTATTTTCCTCCATAAATAGTGGACAGCTCAGAGCTTTGTGGGCTCTCCTGCACATCAGCAGGGTGCACATCATGACTTTCCCTTGAGTAGTGACTCCTCACAAGGTTACTCCTTGAAATTGGAGAATCCTCACTGTGTGAGATTCTCAGTGAGTTTGAAATAAAAGCACTGAAACTTGGAAATTTTGGTTAATTGAAATGAAAGACTGATTATGCACATGTAATCCTTTCCATATAAGCCACTGACTCTGTTTAGAACAAAAAGAGGTCTTTTCTGAACCTCATGACCCAATGGGAACACCTTTTGTCTGACCTTGTTCTCTACGCAGTAAAAAATCAAGTGTACCTTGCCATCAAATCCTGTTAAACCACTGTCCCATTTATGATCAAACTCTGTTAAATCTCTGGTTTATAAAAACAAATCTATTGCTGCACCTCTGTCACGAGTGAAGTGTGTCACAACATGGATGACAAGGAAATGGGGCCCAAAGCAGCACAAACCTTTTTGGTTGCTGATCACCATATTTCTCTTCTGCCAAAAGAAATGTTCCTTACGAGCAGATGGTGAGGCAGTTCCAAAAGAGAAAGTTTGGAACTGAGAGAAATATTCCAGACCAAAGCTCTTTATAATTTATTCACTGTATCAGTGAGAACTTGAATAGTCAAAGAACGTCAAAGAGGCAAAAGCCTTCTGGAGCAAAGGAAAGTTATTAATTATCATGCAGATCTTTTAGGTTTATTCTTTCTAATGCAGGAGGAAGTGTCTCAGCAGATCAAGAGACAGAAGATATCAATAATCACTTGCCTTCCCTTCTAGTGAGAAGCTGTGGTGAAGTAATCTTTAAAAGGCTTTGCCACCAATTTTCAAGGAAAAAGACTCCAGAAAATACTTTATTCCAATGATATTTTTCTTGTCTTCATCTGGCATCATAGCCTAGAGCTGTTTCTTTGCTTTATTTTTAAGGCCTGTATGGACATAATCCATTGGGCAAATCCACACTGCAGGAATGTGAAACATATTGATGTGGAAAAACAACAAAATTAATAATTGGACCTGGTCTGAGATAGGATATTGGACATGGATAATCTAATATTATCCATTGGTATCTGAAATAATAAAGTTGGTTAAACAGCTTGGCAGCTTGGTGGAAGAATGTTCTTGGGCTCTCCTAGAGGCAAGGACATCTTCAGCTAAGTATTGAATTTAAAGACAGATTTAGTAGAGATCAGGGTGGGACTTTTGAGACTCTCAGTTGATTTCTCATCTGTGAATGGTGGATGTTTTACACCACAATTTTCCCAGTGTTTGAGTTCAGATCATTCCTACAGACAAGGCACTGGGATAGAAGGACAGTGAAGCCAAACTCTTGAACTCCTTTTTCACCTGGAAACATGACTTACTAAATCTAGGCCTAGAGAAGATCCACAGGGCAGAACCATCCAAAAAACCCCTAGAAAGCTGAGCTACTAAAAAGCTCTGTCATTCTTTGTTTTTCAGGTCTAAAAATACTTTTATATAAAAGACTTCAAACTGTTTTCTGTGCTAAACACACAAATGGAAATCTCGCTGCACAGCACACATTATATCACTAAAATAAATATTGTTGTCTTTAATATTTAAAGAGATTTTTGAAGCAGCCACAGAGGATGAAAAATACAAGCAGGCAAAAGCATTCTGTGTCTCGGCACCCTACAGAGGCGTATTTCAATTCTCCTGCTTTAATTTCTTCAGCTCTCAAGGAATTCCAAGGTCTCTGAAATGGCATGCTGGGCAGGAAAACAGAGCTGCTCTCCCCAGGGTTTCTCTGGCTCTTTATTATTCATCGTCACAGGGATTTTTCTTCAGTGTAGGACCTGCATCATGTACTCCTCAAAGCTGTTGGAGTAGTGAATACTCTACATCCAGTGTATCCCAAACACCATCAGGCACTGATAATTCAGGTAGGACAGGGGATATGGGATTTCCTTAATTCTGTGCTACCAGAGCAGAGTTCAGCATCTGCTGAAGCTAATAGGAATTTGCTGCTGGCTTTTTGGGATGAGGAGAATCAATATGAGCAGAAACTCGGCCATCACAGACTGATTCTGGATGAGGTTCCTTGCCTTAGGCCTGTCCCAGAGCTGTGTGTCTCACCCTGCCAGATCTGTTCCTCCATCACACTCAGGTCAAGTTCAGGGTGCCATAAACAGTAAACCTGTACCCCAAATCCCTCCATCCCTCCAGGTGGTTTCCCTGGGACACTCAGATTTTCTGAGTGTTGAATTTTACAGGTGCACAATGAGTTTAGAAAGTTGTGAAGGAACATTAGCTAATTGTCAAGCAGTGGATGTCAGGCCAAGCCCAAAGTGATACCAAGTCAATTTGGTCACAGTTACTGGGACCAGAAGTGGGAGCCAAAAAGCAGTCACTTGCTCTCTGTTGATGCCTTTAATTCCTTTAACTACAGTAATTCCTTTGCCTACAGGAAAGGGAGGAGGAAATTACCTGTTGTTGATTCTTGAGAAGGACTTTTTGCAAGGGCATGTAGTGATGGGATGAGGGGGAATGGCTTTAAGCTGGAAAAGAGTAGATTTAGGTTGAATTTTAGGAAAAATTCTTCCCTGTGAGGGTGGTGAAGCCCTGGCACAGGTTGCCCAGAAAAGCTGTGGCTGCCTCATCCCTGGAAGTGTCCAAGGCCAAGTTGGACAGGGCTTGGAGCAACCTGGGATAGTGGGAAGTGTCCCTGTCTGGGGCAGAAGGATGGAAAGAGATGACCTTGAAGATCCCTTCCAGCCCAAACCATTCTATGATTCTGAATAGGTGAACTATAAGAGGTTCTACCATCAGAAAAAAAAAAAAAAAATCTGTTATTTTGGAGGCTCATAAAGTTAGGAATACTTGCATGGCTCTGCATTTCTGGATTAATATTTTGAGATCTGACTTGCCCCCTGCAGGTATCCCAGTGTAATACTGGAGTCACACTGTGATCAGTCAGATCCTTCCTCTGCACAACATGCATAATCAAATACAATTGATTGTGCATGTTGTGCAGGTGTCATAGTGGATTTAGGGCTGCAGTTCAATATTCATTTAAAGCAGAATTCAAGTGTCTTGTCTTCATCAGTTTGTTCCCCAATTTTTGCAATTATAGCATTGATTATGTATATTCCCTACATCTGGCATCATAGTCCTTCCTAAGGGCCTTTTTGTACTTCCCTCTTCCATAGAACTGGAAAATTTCCATTCTGTAGAGCAGAGGAAGGATTGTGAACAAAGGCTCATTTGGGGACTGTTCTTTATTTTCAATGGACTTACACTTTCATAAAGACTTACAAACAGTCAGAGAAAAGAGGGTTGAAATGCTCCTGGCAAGATTATCTACTCCATCACCTTGTCCTAGGGCAGGCTAGACTCTTTATGGGTTAACCACCCTTTTGTGGAAGTCTTTCACAGACTTTAATCACATGGAGCCGAGATTGCCAAGCACCAACTCCCTAAATCATTCCACTGAGACTTTCACTGGGAGGCTCCTCTTCCTTGCAGGTGCTCCAGGCTACAGGAGGACTCAGAAATCACACATACCTGGAACCTTTCTCTGAGCACAGCTGGAGGATGGCTGGTCCCTCACCACTGCACTGTCCTGCTGCCCAAAACAGGGCTGATGCAGCCAAGCTGCCTGCTGGGAACATTCCCTGTCTTGTGTCAGTGCTTCAGAGCTGTGTGGGAATTGTGCAGGATAATGAGCTACTCCAGGCTGCAGCAGCACCAGGGACTGGTTTAGCAGAATAGATAATTAACTTTGAGTGTTTAACAGTGACTCTGCCACTGTTTATTGCTACTATAGGTCCAGCTTTTGAATTTTCCTTCATTGCATGCTGAGCAGCCTTATCTTGGTCCTCAAATCATCATCATGCTTTAAGCAGTGCTGAGCTCACCCATATTAAGTTAGTGTGTGCCTTGGAAATACTCAGATTTGGTGGCTTCTCAGCTAATTTACGTTGAAAAATATTAGTTTTCTTTCTGTTTCATCAGGAACTGTCACTTTTAGTTCAGTCTTATTCAGCTGAACTGATTTTTTGCTGTGGAAAAAAGGAGAAGTGTTCACGGTAAAGCACTGCTTGAGAGGAAACTCTGTGGTTAAAAAAGCTGCTGTTTATTGGGATAGTTTTGTTTTTCCTGTACAATGATACAACACAGAGTATGATCTGATTACCCTGCAAGGGAGTATTTTCTACTGATGATATGACAGGAGACCTGGGCTTTTTAGGGTTGGGGATGTCCAGACTGTATTCCTTGTGCTGCAGCAGCAGCAGCAAAGCCCTGGCATGCAGGGTGCTCACTGAAGCATTTCTCAGTGCTTGCTGCATTACTATTTTTGCTTTACGATTTATACAGCAGGCATGGCTCAATCTCCCTACCATTCTTCAATCCTGCTGCCACAAAATAATGCCAAAGAGGGGGGCTCAACTGGTTATTAAAAATCTACTTCCCAGTTTTTCTTTCCCAGCCTTCACCTTTCGTGGTAAGGGGGCCTCTGTGCTCTTGGTGAAATGCAATTAAACCTCCTCAGCCATCTCCTTCCTGGCCTCTTGGTGGTACTCTTAACTCAGCATATTCACCAGCTGCTCTGGCTGCCTTTAAAGGCATCAATCTCCACCCTGCTCTAGGAGAACTAACGTTTTTAAGTCGATACTAAATATATACAAACTTTATGGACACAAAGAAAGATTTTTTAAAGGATTTGCCAGAGATACAGAAGCTCCACTCACTGATCCATGCTGACCTACTTCAGGGCTTCACCTGTTATGCAAAGCCCAGTGCTGAGATCTGTCAGATATCCCTGGGGCACAGATGTTGGGATCCAGTGCATACAGTGGGAAATGAAGGCAGAATGGAAAGGGAAGTTGTCATTTACATTCTGAGCAGTTTGTTTAGTGCTAGGCAAAAGGAAAGGGTCCCACTGCTGTCAGGAACGTGCTCCAGTGAATATTGAGGCAGATTTAATTCAGTGTCTGTGGTCTAATGGGGACCCAAGTGGCCAAGGAACAGAGAGAAAACAGCCCCACAGAGAGAAATGCTGTGTGGAGTCTGAGGAGCTCAGGGTGTGTGAGATTTGTTAAAGCTTTCCTGCAAATGGTGTCAAAACAGGGTTAAAACTTATCTTCACGTTTAGAAAATCCCCAAGAAGCACCTAGATTAGGGTGAAACTAAGGACAGTCACAGCTAGTGGTTAGAGTCTAAATCCAAGCCTGGGATCTAAAGTTAGAATCTCAGAGTCATTAAGATTGGAAAACTCCTCTGAGATCATCGAGTCCAACCCTTCCCCCAGCACTGCCAAGCCACCACTAAATCATGTCCCTGAGTGCCACATCCACACATCTTTTAAATTCCTCCAGGGATGGGGACTCCACCCCTGCTCTGTGCAGCCTGTTCCAGTGCTTGCCAACCGTTCTGATGCAGAAATGTTCCAAACTAAACCTTCCTTGGTTTGATACAACTGCCCCAAGCTCAGTTCTTGATCACCAAGAAATTATTGGCAGATAAAACTGACCTCTAAGTTTAGTTCATTTGATCAGAATGTGTAGAATTATGCATTGCAAGTTACTCAGAATGACTTAACTTTCCCCCTTTAGACCAGCCATATCCTGCAAATAATTTACTTTGGTTTTTGGCTAAACATTTATCAATTGACTTTAAAACCAATTCATACCATGGTTCTGCTCACAGTTCTCTTGCTGACTGCCTTGGAAGCTCAGACCACACACAGATTCTGCTCTGCATTTAATCGAATAAAGACTTTTCCAAAACAGAAAATAGTTACTAGGGAGATGAGACATAAACAATCTATACAAATATATTTGCTAAATACATATCATGTACTGAAGATATTTATTGTGGCTGCATTTAGGCAAAGTGAAGAAGAATAAAAAGAATGACAAGGTGGAGTTAAGAGAGAAACAAATAAAGTCAAATATGAGTGTAATAAGATAAAGTCTTCACATTTACCGAATTGGAAGCAAACAGCACTACAAATACACTGCAGTTATGTCCAACCCCTTTTCTATTCCCACTCTCCCCACCAGACAGAGACTTAAATGAAGATAAGTGGTTCTTAGATCCTTTGCCATTCTCTGAGACCACTAAAATAGAAAGTGTCCAACACCTGCTGCAAGCATATTAATAATCAGATGAAAAATTTATGCCTATGAATCCTCAGAGTTAACTCTTCCCTTCAGCCATTAGCAATTAATAAAAAAGAATGCTGCAGGAAGGAAACAGGTCCAAAGTGTCTGCCCTAGGAGGTCTCCTTATGGATCAAAATCTCTATCAGGGAAATGATTATGACAGGCAGGGTAATCATTAGGATATAGGGATTTTTGTGAAAACACTGCCCTTGTCCCTGGTAGAGTGACCAGGTGTGCTAAGGGGCTGCAAAGACCTCTTCTTCTTCATGCATTGAAAGATAGGCCACCTTAGTGGCCCAAAGATCACAGAGGGGAGCCAGGAGACCTGGTTCTTGTCCTCCTTTGGTCACTGGCTGGGTCAGGTTGGTCAATTGTCACATCCCATGTCTGTGCCTCAATTTCACTTGCTGCAAATGCCCCGAGAAGGACATTATCTTCTGTGTCTTGAGTAAGAGAGATTAAAACTGTTCTCTCTGAGGTTTTGCCTCTATTATTTCCCACAAACTAAAAAGAGAAAATATTTTTGTTGCCCTTTTGTTGTTCCTTTATTTTTCAACCCATCTGAGCTCACTCCTTGAGTGTGCAATGTTTTAGCCCAGGGGGTGGCTGTGCTGACTCCAGGGAGGATCAGGCACTGTCCCTCAGGTCTGTGGTGCTGTGGCCTCCTTGGACACAGAACAATCCCAAACACCACCTCCTCCCTCAGGATCTTCTTTCCTTTCTGCTCCATGATTGCTGGCTCCATGCATTTTCCCTTGGAGAGAGAAAGAACCGTGGTGAAGGGAGGAACAAAGCCACCAGGATTAGTCTGATATTCCCCAAGGGTCTTTCCTTATCTGCCACTTGCAGTCTGTCTCTGTTGCCTTGGCACACCTCAGGCTGTGCAGACAGGAAAAATGTCAGCAAGAGAAGCTCCAGGGAGGCCTTAGAACTCCTTCCAGCTCCTAAAGAGATTCCAAGAGAGCTGGAGAGGGACTTTTCACGAGGGCATGGAGTGATAGGACAAGGGGGAATGGCTTCAGATGGACAGAGAGTAGATTCAAATTGGATATTAGGAAAAAATTCTTCCCTGTGAGAGTGGTGAGGCACTAGCACAGGTTGACCAGAGACTTTGTGGCTGTCTCATCCTTGAAAAATTTCAAGGACAGATTGGATGGGTTTTGGACCAGCCTGCTCTCATGGATGATGTCCCTGCCCATGGCAGAGAGGTGGACTAGATGATCTTGAAGTTCTCTTTGACCCCAACCCATTCTATGATTCTGTGATCCCGTTGGAGAAAAGGAATCATTTTTACTCTGTTTATCTGGAGAAAAGCTCTTATTGCCCAGTGCTTGTCATTCCCTTTTGTGTCTCTGAAGCGTAGAAACAATTTTGAGTGGAGTTTAAAAATAAAGCCCAACACTCTTAGCTTCAGCCTTGCAAGAGTGACAGGGCAGCAACTCTCTGGGACCTCACTGGGAGCAAGAAAAGACATTTTGCAGAACTGAGTTGTGAGCAATATGGGACAGGATGAAATCCAGCGACTTTGTGCATGGCCAGCTGAACAGTTACAGAAATGAAAAGTTAATCACACCTTTTTTCTTGCTCTCTCCCTCTTCACTTCCTTCTGCTGAAACCTTGGAGCTGAAGCAAATGGGTGCTATTATGTGCTCCAAGTGATTTGCAGTGGCAGAAAGGAAGGGAACTGTCCATTAAGGGTTACAATTTCTGGAATAACAGAATCAAAATATTATCTTGCTCGGGTACCTGCTATGTCTCACTTTGTGGCAATGGCAGTGGGAATATTTCCCTTCAGTCTACCCCACCAGACAGCCTTTCTTCTCCATGGGCTGCAGAGGTTGTGGCACAGGGGAGATGGTAAAAGGTCCTGCACTGCATTGGGATGCTGCTGAGATAAAATTAATTTGCCCATTGCATCTGGGCAAAATTAATGGCAATGAAGAGTTTCTTTAATCAATGGGTGGCTGCTTTGCTGTCTGCAAGTGGGGTGAACTGTCTCCATTCAGTTCTTGGCTGCCCTACAAAAATCTTCATGTCAACTTGGTAACCACAGGTGCCTCAGTTTCTCTTCTGTATCACAGAGATTTCTCTCCTAAGAAAAAAAAAGGGAGCAATATTTCCCTCACACTTTGCTGGAATGCTTTGAAAATGCTTTCAGCGCATGAGTTGTGACTGAAGTTAAGGAATTTTTGTTTCTTTGCTCTGTACTGATTTTTGACTGCAATAGTAGGAATTTCACTTGAAGCCCCATTCTGAGAAAAGCATTATCTCTGATTTAACTCACCTTGGCTGGAAAGGGGCTCTTGGAAGGTTCTGTCTGCGCAGGACACTCTCCAAGTATTGCCCATTTGGATGGATGAAAAGTTTCCTGTAGGTAAGTAAAGCTCTGCCAGCAAGGTAGGGCACTTAAACATTGCAACACTATTTTATTTCATTGTTCCTGTTGCTGCATTTTTCATCTGAGCTTGGCTTCCTATAAATTTCTGACTTGAGGGCTCTCTGTTGTGTGGACTGTCTAATATATAGCAAGAGTTGGGCTCACAGTTTATGTTTTCCTACAATGCAGGAGTTAACAAGGACTTTTTCCTCTGCCTGGCTGCTTATTTGCATGAATCATGTAAAACAATATCTTTGAACTCCCCATCCCTGCACCAAACTTGATTTAAATTTGCCACCAGGTTAAAAATAGTAAGACAAATGTATGCATAGAAGTGAAGGGCTCTTGTGTTCACACCTGATATACATAAAGGAAAACCACTTTCTTTTTCTCCAGATTACAAAGGAGGGAGGAAGGGGAAATTCCCTTTTTATGGAAAAGAAATTTGGTCTCCAGCAAGGTCAGAGTTCTCTTCCTAGTAATGTTCAGAGGACATTGAGAAGAGTGCATTTTACTTGTAGTTTCAGCTTATTTTACACCCCCAATTATGCAAACAGCTTAATTAAATTTAATAAATTAAATGATTGTTGGATTAATAAAATGTATCTCCAAATCTTGAAGAAGAGAAACTCAGACTAATCTGATAAGGCACCACTGAGGCAGCTGATGGAGAAATATTTGGTGATGTAACTACTGACCAAGGGTATGGTTTCAGCCCACAATGTTGCTTTTACAGTAACAAACCTCCCAGTCATTTGTTTTCTGAACAATTTGTCTCAATTTGTCTCAATGAGCTCCCAGGGATTTGGGAAGCTTGTTTGGTTGGATAAGGAAAACATTTTTTTTGTTTTGTTTTTGTAGTAGTACCATTTCTTGGTGAACATTTCACTGCCATGGCTGATGTGAAAAGCCAAATACAGAATCAGAATATCTTGAGATTTAAGGGACCCATGAAGATCATTAAGGTCCACCTGATCATGTTCTGTGGCAGACTGGATGTTCTTTCTACATCCACACCTGGCTGTGAAACAGATCCACCAAAACACTTGGCAATATTAGCATCAGACTCCTTCTGTTGTAAAAGTGAGTCTTAATTTTTTGGTTTTGTTCTCTAAGGTTAACAATGGCTTGAATGTAGCTCTTGGGAGGTCTTGGTTATCCCCCAGTCCTTCTTGCTTTCATACTTCTTTTATATTTGCACTAATAGATTTCTGCAGCTATTGTTATCCACATTTTCACCATTAAAAATTCCTTTTCCAAACTCCATCAAATCAAAATAAATTGGGCTCTAAGAGCAAGTGCTTGCAATACCTGATAGGGAAGGAACTGACTGAACTTTGCATTGTTGTAGACTTGTCCCATATTTCAAGGGTAATCCCTTCTTGCCTTAGGCCTTCCTTCCCTTAAAAAATGGAGATTATTATATGTCAAGATTTTTTCAAAGAGTTTTTACAGAAAAAAATCATAGATATTTTATAATGTGCTGTCAAACCCTTTTATTAAACTATTTTTCCTGGCATGCACTGTAAGGAAGAGTATTTTTGTGCATTTTAAGCCATATTGCATTTCTTGTTGAAATTATTTATGAATAATATTGATCAAATTCTCCTTGGATTAATGTTGCACACTTGTACACATTGTACACACTTGTACACACTGTGGATGTGTGTGAACAGGCCTTAAGGAAGCTCAGCAACACCTAAAATCTACATTTTGTTACCTTGGTTATGAGCTGCTATTTGAAATGAGAAAAGAAAAATGTTCTTATACATGAAAATATAATTTAAAAATAGAAATTAAATAAAAAATCAGTAAAATGAAATAATAAAATAAACCAAAAAATATGACACAGAACAGACCAAAACATTCAACATTACTCCTTTTTAGTGATCAGCAGAGAAATCTTAGTGATGATAAATCTTCATTTTATGTTTGGTCTACTGCACTCACTGTATACACACACATAACTATTACCATCTAATTATAATCCATTAAATCAATTAAATCATCTTCTCTGGTATTTTCCATTCTGAGAAAGTAAACCAGTTAATCTGCCGTGTTAACTGCTGAGAATGCTGATTATTGTGTGCAGGGAAGACATTCCCTGACTTGAAAGGTGCAAAGATCATCACACTTCTGGGGCTTAATTCCCAGAATTCCCATCAATTCCCCCACTGTTGTGCTTCCAGAGGAAGAAGGTAGTTCTTGCAAACTGCTGGGAAGGAATAGATCAGAAGAGCAATTGTGCCTAAGGTTTGCCCAGGAGGCAATTTGGATTCCATTGAAATGTCCCACATGTGACACTACTGACCCTCAGAAAGAGTGACAACCTCTCTAGACCAATGGTAAAGAAGATTTTAAAGTGGTCCAACTCCAGCATGGAGCACTGAATGCAGCTTGTCCCAGAAATGCATGTCCTGGTGGATTGTTTTCTAGGATGGGCTGGGACTCCATGAAGATGCTGAAGTTTATGTTTATCCCTCATCCTGATTACTTGATGATCATTTTCTGTTTTCAATTATGCAGGATGCTGGGACCTCAGTTCCACAGATTTATCCCTGGGCTTGCCCTATAGATTTATCAGTGATGCAGTGACAAGCTGAATTTCTGTCCGTACAGTGTAAAGGATCTCTGATTCAGCACAAAGTGAGATCAATGTAAATTGGGATCCAGTCAAAAGTGTCTCCTCTGCTTGGGCTAGAACATGGAAAAGGAAGTGTATTGGTTTGAAAACAAACCAGTGGGAGATTACAAGTCAAGATTGAAATTAAAAATAAGTGAAATAATACAAGGAAAAGCACTGACAAAGTTAGATACAACCTAACACCCTGTTAGGGTGGTAGTAGCAGTCCAACTGAAGTAGTCCAGTTGAAGCGGTGATTCTGTGAAGGTCTAGTCTCTAGCTGAAGATCTAGTGTAGCTCTCGTCTTCTGGGAACCCAGTAGACAGGGCTAGCTCAGGCAGTTCTAAGGCTAGGTTATATCTAGGTGGGAACACCTGGCTCCTCCCTCCTCGGCAGAGCATCTCACAATGGGATGAGATAAGTCCATGAGTCACACGGTGGGTCCCTGATGGCCCATTGCCTGTCATGCGGGGTGGGTCATTAGCAAGTGATAATAGCTAACGGATGGCCCATTGCCTGTCATCCGGAGTGGGTGATAGCAGCTAATGGCCTACAGCTGGTGGTAATAGAATACTTAACTACATCAATATTGCAATCTAGGACATTATCCACCCCTTATTCTATTACCATCTACAGAGTTCTCACTTAAGATAAGGTCTCCTTGTGGTACACAACGGGTTTCTCCATCTGCCTTTATTACTCACCAAGTGTAACCAGGTCCTTGGGCAAAAACCACTCTACGGATGGGTTTGCCTTTGCCTGAGGTGGGACTAATCCAAACAGTCTTTCTTAAGAAACCTCTTACGTGTACCACAGGGACTTTATCTCCATCCACTGTGTGCAAAGGTTCGGACTCGGCAGGACCGGCTCGATTGATAGAACCCCTTGTGTTAACTATCTAGGTGGCTTTTGCTAAGTTCAGTTCTCAATTTTTGAAGGTTCTCCCGCCAAGTGCTTTCAAAGTTGTCTTAAGTAGTCCGTTGCACCGTTCAACTTTCCCGGCAGCTGGTGCATGATAGGGGATGTGGTATATCTATTCAATTCCGTGCTCTCTAGCCCAGGTGCTTATGAGGCTATTCTTGAAATGGGTTCTATTGTTAGACTCGATTCTCTCAGGGGTACTATGTCTCTACAGGACTTGCTTTTCTAGGCTTAGGATGGTGTTCCGGGCAGTAGCATGAGGCACAGGGTAGGTCTCTAACCATTCTGTGGTTGCTTCTACCATGGTCAACACATAGCGCTTTCCTTGGCGGGTTTGGGGAAGTGTGATGTAGTCGACTTGCCATACTTCCCCATACCTGTACTTTGACCATCGTCTACCATACCACAGAGGCTTCACTTGCTTGGCCTGTTTGATTGCAGCGCAAGTCTCACAGCTGTGGATGACCTGTGAGATGTTGTCCATGGTCAAGTCTACTCTTTGGTCACGAGCCCACCTGTATGTCGCATTTCTCTCTTGATGACCAGAGGCATCATGGGCCCAACGAGCTAGAAATAATTTTCCTTTGTGCTGCTAGTCTAGATCTACCTGTGACACTTTCACCTTGGCAGCTCGGTTTACCTGCTCGTTGTTACGATGCTCTTCATTAGCCTGACTCTTAGGTATATGTGCATTTACATGTCGAACTTTCACAGTCAGCTTTTCTGCCCGGGCGGCGATGTCTTGTCAAATCTCAGCGGCCTAGATGGGTTTTCCTCTGCGCTGCCAGTTAGCCTTTCTCCAGCGATCTAACCATCCCCATAGCGCGTTGGCTACCATCCAGGAGTCAGTGTAGAGATAGAGCTTTGGCTATTTTTCTCGTTCGGCAATATCTAAAGCCAGTTGGATGGCTTTAAGCTCTGCGACCTGACTCGATCCACCTTGTCTCTCGGTTGCTTGTACAGCTTGTCGTGTGGGGTTTTATACTGCAGCTTTCTATTTCTGATTTGCGCTTATAATTCGGCAGGAACTATCGGTGAAGAGGGCATAGCGTCTTTCACTCTCGTTTATTATACGGGGGTGCTTTCTCGGCACGTGCTACTTGCTCTTCTGCTTCTTCTGAAGATAATTTAAAAGTCTCACCTTCAGGCCAGTTTGTTATAATTTCCAGAATCCCAGGGCGATTCGGGTTTCCAATACGGGCGCGCTGTGTGATGAGGGCAATCCATTTGCTCCACGTGGCATCAGTGGCATGGTGGGTAGAGGGAACCCTTCCCTTGAACATCCACCCCAGCACTGGCAGTCGGGGTGCAAGGAGAAGTTGTGTTTCTGTGCCGATCACCTCTGAGGCGGCTTGGACTCCTTCGTAAGCTGCCAAGATTTCTTTCTCAGTGGGAGTGTAGTTGACTTCAGACCCTCTGTAACTTCGACTCCAGAATTCCAGTGGTCGACCTCGGGTCTCGCCAGACACCTTCTGCCAAAGGCTCCAGGACAGACCATGGCTCCCGGCTGCAGAGTAAAGCACATTCTTTACCTCTGGTCTTGTCTTGACTGGTTCCAGGGCTACCGCATGAGCGATCTCCTGTTTGATCTGGGTGAAGGCTTGCTGCTGTTCAGGGCCCCAGTGGAAATTGTTTTTTTGCGGGTTATGAGGTAGAGAGGACTCACGATCTGGCTGTACTCAGGGATGTGCATTCTCCAAAAGCCTATGGCGCCTAGGAAGGCTTGTGTTTCTTTCTTGTTGGTTGGTGGAGACATCGCGGTTATCTTATTGATGACTTCAGAAGGAATCTGACGCCGTCCATCTTGCCACTTTACTCCCAGGAACTGGATCTCTCGGGCAGGTCCCTTGACTTTACTCTTCTTGATGGCAAAACCGGCTTCCAGGAGAATTCTGATGATTTTCTCTCCTTTCCCAAACACTTCCGTTGCTGTGTCCCCCCACACAATGATGTCATCAATATACTGCAGATGTTCTGGAGCCTCACCCTTTTCCAGTGCAGCCTGGATTAGTCCATGGCAGATGGTGGGACTGTGCTTCCACCCCTGGGGCAGTCGGTTCCATGTGTACTGCACACCTCTCCAGGTGAAAGCAAACTGAGGCCTGCACTCTGCTGCCAGAGGAATGGAGAAAAAGGCATTGGCAATATCAATGGTCGCATACCACTTTGCTGTCTTGGATTCCAGCTCGTACTGAAGTTCCAACATGTCCGGTACAGCAGCACTCAGTGGTGGTGTGACTTCATTCAGGCCACGGTAATCCACCGTCAGTCTCCATTCTTCACTGGACTTACGCACTGGCCATATGGGGCTGTTAAAGGGTGAGTGAGCCTTGCTGACCACCCCTTGGCTCTCCAGATCCCGAATCATCTTATGGATGGGGGCCACAGAGTCTCTGTCAGTGCGGTATTGCCGGCGGTGCACTGTTGCTGTAGCAATTGGTACCCGCTGTTCTTCAATTCTCATTAGTCCTACAGCAGACGGGTTATCTGAGAGACCAGGCAAGGTATTCAGTTGTCTTATGTCTTCTGTCTCTACGGCTGCTATCCCAAAAGCCCAGCGATGTCCCTTTGGGTCTTTGAAATATCCACTCTTGAGATAATCTATGCCGAGGATGCATGGGGCGTCTGGACTAGTCACAATGGGGTGTTTCTGCCACTCATTCCCAGTTAAACTCACTTCAGCTTCCAGTACAGTCAGCTGCTGGGATCCTCCTGTCACCCCAGAAATAGAAATGGATTCAGTCCCCACATACCTGGATGGCATCAGGGTGCACTGAGCGCCGGTGTCAACCAAAGCCGTGTATCTTTGTGGGTCAGACGTGCCAGGCCATCGGATCCACACAGTCCAATAGATCCGATTATCCCTTTCCTCTACCTGGCTAGAGGCAGGGCTCCTCTAATCCTGTTTTTGGTGCACGATGTTCTTCTCCTGTAAATGTGTTCCTGAGGTCCCTTCAAGAGGATCAGTCATATTATCACTTCTATTCTGTCGGGGGTTCTGTCTACAAGAGACTGGGGCAGTGTTGTACCTAGATGAGCCTCCTGACGTGGATGTTTCTGTTTTCAATTCACGTACCCGGGCTGCTAAGGAGGAGGTGGGTTTCCTATCCCACTTTCTCATGTCTTCCCCATGCTCCTGAAGGAAAAACCAGAGGTCACGTCGTGGAGTTTGTTTTCTTTCCCTGGCTGGAGTACGTCTGCTCCTGATGGCAGAGACTCTGGTTGGTTTCGGTGTGGCATGGAAAAATCCTTCTTTGAGCTCTTTCCTTAGTTTCTGATTCTCTTCAATCAAGCTCCGGACTTGCTCGGCCAGGTTTGTTTCTACCGATGAGACCTGGGTGCGTAGTGGAGCGGTGACAGTGTCTTCGTAAATTCTCAGTTTGTTTGTTAACATGCCCACCTGGTCTTCGCCTTCCCTCCACTGCAATGTTGTCAGGTAACGAGAGTATATCTCTGGTCCGAGCCGCGCGAATCTTAGCCACATTTGTGAAGTGCACCGGACATTATCTGGGCTCTTGGGGAATCTCTCGTTGTCTGAGAAAATGATCTCTAGCACAGCCAATTCCCTCAGGCATCGGATACCTTGTTTTATTGTGTTTCATTTTCTTTGGTGCATCTGGAGGTCTTCTTTGCAGAGGTATCTGTCCCGTACACTCGCTAGCAATCTCCGCCAGAGGCTGAGAGTTTTCTGGGTTTTCCCAATCCCCTGGTCAATGACTACATCCTGGGACAGGGATCCCAGTTGCCTGGCCTCACTTTCATCCAGAATGGTGTCATTAGCGGCGGCATCCCAGATGCGGAGCAGCCAGGTTAAGATGGACTCGTTTGCTTGCCGGGTGAATTCCCTCCGTAGGTCCCGCAGCTCCCCCAGGGACAGAGAGCGAGTGATGATCTCCGGCTCTGTCTCTTCTGCTTGGTGAGATGGTCCTGCCGCATCCTCATCAGTCGCTATGCGGACTGATTTGCTCTTGGATTTCTTTTTCTGGACGGGGGCAACTGCTACAGGCTTCGGCTGTTCTGATTTGCTTTGTTTCTCCCCCTCAAGAAGACAAAATATTGTTCTGATCTTCAGCATGAGGTACACGATGCTGGTCGCAGAGAAAAAGGAAAACAGAACTAACAAAAAGATTATGCCATCCCTAGCATCCAGAGAGAACTCAATATCCTCAAAAACGGCTGTGCCTGACCTGAAATGCTGGAAGAAACCGCTCTCTCCTCCTAGCCCCAGAGGGTGGGTGCGATTGCTGATGAGATCCCAGACGAAGCAGCTCAGGTTAGGCCAGGCAGACAAAGTTGAGTATATATAACGAATGGTGTTCATTGCCTCACAGGTAACCATGCCATAGGCATAATAAACCAATAGGGCAATTCTCATGCCATTCCCTGGTCGCAACAGGAGCAATACGACGGGCAGATAGTATCCCATTTGAGGAAAAATATAGAGAGCGAGATACAGTACTCATATAGATAAGCTGAACATCATGGTGCTAGGATTTCTGAGTTTTCCCAGGTCGTGCCCCACGTTGGGCGCCAAAATATGTATTGGTTTGAAAACAAACCAGTGGGAGATCACAAGTCAAGATTGAAATTAAAAATAAGTGAAATAATACAAGGAAAAGCACTGACAAAGTCAGATACAACCTAACACCCTGTTAGGGTGGTAGTAGCAGTCCAACTGAAGTAGTCCAGTTGAAGCGGTGATTCTGTGAAGGTCTAGTCTCTAGCTGAAGATCTAGTGTAGCTCTCGTCCTCTGGGAACCCAGTAGACAGGGCTCGCTCAGGCAGTTCTAAGGCTAGGTTATATCTAGGTGGGAACACCTGGCTCCTCCCTCCTCGGCAGAGCATCTCACAATGGGATGAGATAAGTCCATGAGTCACACGGTGGGTCCCTGATGGCCCATTGCCTGTCATGCGGGGTGGGTCATTAGCAAGTGATAATAGCTAACGGATGGCCCATTGTCTGTCATCCGGAGTGGGTGATAGCAGCTAATGGCCCACAGCTGGTGGTAATAGAATACTTAACTACATCAATATTGCAACCTAGGACAGGAAGGTAAATTCTTCACTTAAAAAGGCTGATTTGACACCAGCCAGTTCAGTGATGAACACGGGAAAATAAATTATTTCTTCACCCAAAGTTGATAAAGATTTTAGAACAGAATAATCATCCCTGTGGAGATATCTGTTTGTCTCACTGACCATGGCAAGGAGTTGAGGGCAACTTTTCCAAAAGTCTGTTGTCAGGTGAACCCACACCTGGGTTTAGATAGATGGATTAGATGTGTGCTAAAACAAAAAAACAGCAAATAGTTTTAAAGGCTCATGGTCCCTAATTTTTGGGTGGGGTACTTCAGGTGGTGTTTTGATGGTATCTTCTGAAGATAAAGTCCAGCTCCTCAGCTCTCTTCCTCAGGGTGTAGATAGTTCTGGGTTTTTCCCTCTGCCTATTTTGCTCTTCTTTTGGGTTAATAAAAATCTCCTTTCACGAGGAGCTGGGGCAACATCTCTGCAGGGCTCATGGTCACTGAGCAGAGCCAGGAGAAAGGAAAAAACCCAGCAAAACCCTTACTCTTGGCAAAATTGCAAAACCTGCAAGGACAGGATTAGGTCTGTGTTAAGTAATGCAGGCTTGGGTCCAGCTGTCTCCTGTGTGCTGCTTTAGCTCTTTCTGGCTATTCTTTGTTTTAGGTGGCATGCTGGCTATGATAAAGGTTTATCCTGTCAGCAAGGAACAAAACTCCTATGATTTTTTTGGTGCTTGAGTTTTAACAACTACCATGCTACTCATTAGCTTATGTTCTTGTCTTCTGCTATTTTAAAAAAAATATTTCTGCAGTCTTTGATGAATCTCTGTTTTTATTGCAGATAACAGTGATTTCTGTGATGGTTGTGTGTCCTATTTTCCCCTGAATACCACAAAGTCATGAAAAATGGTTCCAATAAGTTGTCCACATGACACATATACAGATAAACCGGCCTGATCTTCAAGACAGGCAGGGAGAGATTGTGCAATTTAAAGGAAACTCTGAAGTTACCTGTAAACCTCAATGGATGCAAAAACCAGCAGCTAAAAGTTCATGTGCTATTTGCACCTGGGAATTGTCAGTCACCACGGGCAGGTGGTGGGGTCACATGTAAGAGGGCTGCTTATGTGCTATTTTCTTTTTATAGCTTAAATCAATAAGCTGATTGAGCTGAGCTGGATCGATCCTCCCGAGCTTTATTTACAATTATCCGCTAACGGCTGATACAGTGCTGCTCTAGAAGTGAACATACTGCAGCAGTTCTTTTTTTGAGGCAATCTATCTTCAGCTCAGTCTGAATCCTGCTGGACTCGAGGTGTTTGGAGCAGAGTAGCTGAGCTAAAGCTCTTGCTAAATTGAGGTTGATGCAAGGATTTGCAAGATGATGAAGGATAGTAACAAAGGCTGTGTTAGTTGAAGGAGAACAGAGACACAATGTTCCCTTAGTGGATGGAGAAAGAGCCTCCTGCACGGGGCAAAGCTGTGCAAAGGTGATTTCTGAAGGGAATTCCATTTGTTATTTTGTGAATCTCAGAAGAAATCTGCTGCATCCAAGCTTAGCCTTTTGTGAGCTTCTTAGCAGGCAGCCTCTGCTTAAAAACCAACCTCTCTCTTTTCATGACCACCTGCCCTAAAATAGTTTAGGGTTCTATTATCATAGAATCCTAAAATAGTTTGGGTTGCAAGGGATCTTTGAGATCATTCAGTTCCAACGCCCTGCCATGGGCAGGGACACCTTCCACTATCCCAGGCTGCTCCAAGCCCTGTCCAGCCTGGCCTTGGACACTTCCAGGGATTTGAATTTGCCCAAAGCTGCAAATTCTTGCAGTTCTGTGTGGAAACACCAGCAGTTAGGAAAAAGAACTGCTGATGACAGAAGAAGAGCAAGAAATTGCCAACAAGTGTGAAGCAGCTGTCCTTTCCAAAGGTTCCCATTGCTCTTGCCACCACAGAAGAAGTTGTTCAGAATGTTTCTGGAAAAGGGTTTGGCGGAAAGTCTAGCAGAAGATATCCTGCCCATGGCAGGGGACTGGAATTAGGTGATCTTTAAGCTCCATTCCAACCCAAACCATTATATGATTCTTCCTATCACAGGTCTTTATTTTAAAAATTGTCCTAGTGTAACCTTTATTAATTAAAATGCAAAGGCAATAATATTACAATAAGGCAATAAAATTACAAAAAATTAGATTCTGATCTCAGTTCTGTGCATATAAATCAGGGTTTCACCCACAGCTGTCAGTTCCATAATCATATGTCACTAAATGTGAGACCACTCTCTTAGTTCTCTAGATGTGTGAGGAAGATAATTGCCTGAAGAAGTTAATTAATATCCACCCACTTTTGAGAAGCCTCAAATTCCTCTTAAGTTTTAAACCAGTTTATTCACACACGCTCTGAATGCAGAATAACACTGAGATTTCAGGTATCAGAACCAGAGGGTTTCCTCATCACAGAGAATGAAACCTCAGTCTGATGGAAATGAGGAACAAACCTCTTTAACCTTCCAGCTGGACTCATATTCCCTTTTCCCAGAGACTTTGAGCTCCTTGCCAGGTACAACATATCAACCAACATCAGCCAAAAATAGACACAAAAGGGCTAAATGTTGCTTCTTTTCTTTTTTTTTTTTCATTAAATGTGATGTATCTCAGTAAAGGTGAAGCCATTCTTTATTTTTAGAGTGACAAGAGCAATCAGTCTAAACTACAGTCAAATCAAAAAGAGCCCAACACTCAGTGGGAAAATTCCTGGTAAAGCCCAATCAAATTAACACATGAGATGGCTCACAGTGGCTAATGAATTTCTCTTGGCAAATGTAAGGCAAATCACACCTCGTGGCTTTGTATAGGGGAGGACTAAAAGGAAATCAACCTTGGTCATAGTCCTGATGAATTCAGTGAAGAAAAAAAGCCCCACAAAGGAGCAGTTTCCCTTCTGTTTCTTGAAACCTAAGAATTCTTCATGAGAATGTGTCAACTATATTAAATTTTACAGGATGTTAATAAAAAATTACAATAACACAGATACATTTAATTTTCTCTCCATCATACCATATAATACTTGAAACCACAAAATCAGGGCTAGAAAACAGCAACTCCTTTTTTTTTTTGAGTTGAAGCTTCACAGTTTGTTTTCAATTTTGCATCTGAACAGATGGCAACTTTTGTTGATATAATTTTTCATCACAAAAGACTGATTGATTCTCTAGTTGTTAGGGCATTTACCTCTTATGGGGAAAACTTAAGTTCAGATTCCTGCTTTGAATCAAATAAGGCAGGTTTTTTTTCTAGGCTAACTCTAAGGTATCAATTTTTTAAAATGCTATTGATTTTTTTCCTGAGCTGGAATCCATCTCTATTTAAATTCTGTCCTGTACATGAAAAATCTTTCTTGAGAAAAGTTTGACTGCATGTTGTCATATACAGTCTGAAATTCCAATAATGGCTTTTTCTGATCAGAGGATTTTGTTTTGATTATCAAGATCCTCAGACATCTCCGTCTGTTTAATTAAAACAAAATCAAACCCACAAACCTGCTCAACCCTCTCCTGCTTTTCCTTTTCCAATATCCACAAAATTACTGCCTCCAATAAAAATGAATACAAACATGATAACGCTCTGGATGACAAGTAAGTTCCACTCTTTAATGTCTTCCAGTTCCTAAACCAAGGTCTGGAAGTCATTAAAGCCACTAATTGGATGTGAAAGAAAAGAAAAATGGAAAGATCACAGACAGCAAAATCTAGAAGTGTGACTCTTTAATTCCACTTGCTGTAACAGTTTCTCTACTGTTATTTGGCTTTTATAGCCTATGAAATATGTGGTATTTAAGATCTAATACTACAGGAATTCTTATGTCTGATGTTATCACAAATATTGTTGTCCTGCTGATGTTTTTCCAATATTCCTCTACTCTTTCTCTAGAGCTTCCTCAGTAACTACTGAATTTTCAATTATTATTGTGTGTGTGCAGGTAGTGACATTTTCACAGCTAAATATCTGAAATTTACCTTAGCTCTTCCTTCCAAATAGACCAGGAAAGTATTAAAATCATTTGCTCTTTCTATCTGCTGCCTATTGAAGCAATTATGAATTCAATTTCTGGGTTTATTTGCAATTATGAGAACTAGAAATTGTTTTTTTCCTATTTTTAAAAGAGAACTGAGATTCTTTATAGCAGTTTGGTTCATGGGACCCGGAGTTTTATGAAAATAATAAAGCTAAAGACAGCAAGGTAAGTGCCTCTGCTGAGTGGAGAGAGATGCTAAAGCTGCATGAATTTTTCCTTAATTGCATTAGAATTCCTTAATATGTTCAAGATCCAATCTTTCTGAGAGAAGTTGTGTTCTGTCGTCCTCATGCCTTTTGCATAAGTTGTCTATAAGTCTGACCTATTGAGCAAGGCCATTGACAAAATTAATCCCTAAGGTCTTTCTTTTTTCTTTTTTCTTTTTTCTTTTTTCTTTTTTCTTTTTTCTTTTTTCTTTTTTCTTTTTTCTTTTTTCTTTTTTCTTTTTTCTTTTCTTTTTTTCTTTTTTTTTCTTTTTTTTTCCTCTTTTTTTTTCTTTATTTCTTTTTGCGTCTTTTTTCTTTTTTCCCTTTTTCTTTTGTTTTTTTTCTTTTTTTCCCTTTTTCCCTTTGCTTTCTGGTAACACAGGGAATAAGATACAAACTTTCCCTCTAGGAAACAGCATTTAAACCTTGGGTCATGGTTTTAAACCATGGAGGGGTTCGTTTGACATGTTCTGAAGTCAGATTTTTCTTTCACTGAGCCCCTCATTGGTGCACAGTTGCTCAGAAGCTGGGTGGAGCAGAGTTTGCCCCAGAGCATCTCCAACAGGATCTTGCTTCCTGAGAATCTTGCAGGAGACTCTGAAGGAAACAGTTTGCTTTTTGATATCCCAACTGTCTGATATTTTCAACACCATGGATAAACTGCCATTTGCTTGCTTTATTTTTGGAATCTGTTCATGCATGAACATGAAATGGGACAGAGCACATCTGTAGATGAGAACCCAACGAGTAAACCCAATTTATTTTTGGCAAGATTAATGGATCTGGCTATCTAAGTTGCTTTTCAAGAGATCTTCCTGCTTTTACAGTGTTGGTTCAATGGTTTTCATATGGTTTTACTTGAAACTCTTGGCTGATTTTTGATATGGTCAATAAATCCGTCCCTAATGAGCTTCTTTTATTCATCTTCACACATTTCTTGGGTTGTAAGCCCTCCTATCCCTTTCATCTTGGTTTCCTGTGGGTTTAGATCTTGGTCTGTGAGGAAGCACTAGTGGGTGTAATTGACTGTACCATTAAATAGCAATATCAATTTTTTCCTCCAGTAATATCCCTGGAAATGATCAAAATGGTAGATCTGTACCAAAAATTCCCTGGAATTGATCATGGTGTTTGGAGGTTTTTTTGACACTGATAATTGGAGATCTCAGATAATTTCTCACACCCATAACTTTACATAGTGAAGGTTAAGGTGTTTCTTGGAGCTAAAGAATCTATTTGTCTCATTTAAATACTTTTTTTCCCTCCACATTGGTGTTTTCCAAAGTGAAGCCATGGCTGAAGCTCTCTCCTTGTTCCCTTCTTCTTCTTCATTATTTGAGTTTAGCCTTTGATTTGGGTCTTTCCAGGTCTGGTCCCACATCTGACCTGTTCCTACAATTATGGTTTGTCATCCTTGAGGAGCTCCTGACTGCACTAAAGTTGTCTTTGATCTCTCTGGGGCCAGCACTTTACCCTTTCTGCCCTATGGATGATAAAGCATGTGAATCCTTTTATCTATTCACTCTTTCACTGCTGTCTATGTGTGAGCAAGTTCTGAGTTTAAATGAATTCAAAACCAAAAAGTTACTTCTTTTTCTTTGTACTTTTTTTTTTAATTCCCAGATGTCTAGAAAAGATTTTTCACTTTTGCTCTTTTACTTATCCTGTGTCTGTTGTCTCTCCTTAGCCTTTCTTCTTCTTTAAGTCTCCCTGTGCAGCCCCATGAAGTGCCATATGCCATGTGCAGAGCCATCAAGTATCATGTATTTAGCATAAAGTGTCATAATTCTCACTTTACTTGCTTGCTAACTTAGTGAATACAGATGGCTAAGTATAAAAAAGTGAACCCTTGCTAGTGCTTCCCAAAGAAAACTGCAAAGTGAATTCAATGTGCGTAAAGCAGAACAGAGTCAAGGCAAGAGACACTTCTAACTTGTGCACTCGTTTTATGGGACATGAGAAAAATGTAACCACAGGACAGACATTTCCCTGTGAACTCCTTCCAGTGAAGTTTCTAACTTTGTTAGATACATAAGGTTTTATTTTTGCTTTTTTTAAAATTCATGAACGTAGTTTACTCTTGTACATTTTAACAGTTTAATTGTTGCAAAGTCTTTTACTCAAATTTTAGGAACATTGTTCTCTGGCTATAGCTTTGTCAGTGCTTTCAGCTGCTCCTTCCCAGGGTTTTCCATCTCCTCTTTTCTGCCAGATGTGGTGTCTGAATACTTGTAATCCTTTTCTGTCAACAGTATCCAGTGTAAGAAAAGATCAGTTATCTACATGATTTAAACCAGTCTAGAATTTTTAATCCAAAATTTCTGGAGGAACAGTCAAGTCAACTACTCTGTCAAGAGGTGGCTGGGACATGGTGTCCTACTATCTTTGTGACACCACAAAGAAAACCAGAGGCAAAATTATGAAATAAATTCCCATGTAACAAGTTAGTGGTATTCAGACTGAACTCCCTGAGGGATTAGGACTGAATGTGTTCCAATATTGTGCTGAATATCACTGGTTAATCCCATTTCTTTCCCATTCACTACTGCAACCAACTACAAAAAAAAAGGAGGTTTTGGATTATGATAATCCAGGCTGGAAACCAGGACAAAGTCAGGTGCAGGACTACTGTGAACATCTCTTATCAAATCCAGACTGAGCCCTATGCTGATCTCAGAGCATCAGCAACAATAAAATCAGGCCAGACAAATCTTCTGTAGCTGTGCTAACTCTTGTCTACACTGCCCCTCTGAGAGCCCTTGCTGGAAAGCAGGAGGTGTGTTTATCCTATTTTAAATCTATGGGGAAAAATCTTCCTGATCCCTTCAGGATGTGCCCTGCTTTTCCTGCCTGTGATGCCATGTGAGACGTTGGATGTTGAAATAAAGGCTGCATGTTGGATCCTGGCAAAATCAGCTTGAAAGACTGATCAAGCTTATTTGCCTCCTGCTTAGAAACCTATCAGAAATGCCAAGAATTAAACTCTGGGATTAGGAATTCTGCCATTTCTAAGATTTGTGGCACCAGTGATTGACTTCATGCCTTGGTGGGGAGCAGGGCTGTGTGAGGATTCACTCATGTGGCTTCTCTAATTGTTTGTCTGGAAAAGCATTGTCTCAAATCCCTGTGAAAACTGGACAAAGCATCACAGTGGGCCCAAGCTTTGATTCCATCTGTGCCAGGGGATGCTTTAACACCCTCAGTGATTATTGGATGTTTCTCAAGCACATGGTGTTGTACAAAGCCCAATTTCATAGTTTTCATGCCATGTTTGTGACACATCTTTGACCGTAATTTTTGGGAACCCATTTCCAGCAGCAATGGGGCAGAGAGGTGCAGGATAAGGAGATTTAGCTGACAGACAGCTGCCATTGATGTGATCCACAGCCTTGGTCTGGGATTTATCTGGCTTTCCTGCTAGGCTTTGCCAGAGCAAGATACTCCCTGTCAGTTTTCATGGCAGCACTACAGAGTTCCTTTGTCAGTGTAACTCAGAGGGCATTGGGTAGGGTTGTCCAGAGGAATTGTGGATTTCCCATCCCTGAAAAAGTTCAAGACCAGGATGAGGCTCTGAACAACCTGCTCTGGTGGAAGATGTCCCTGTCCATGGCAGGAGGGATGGAACAAGATGATCTTTAAGGTCCCTTCAAACCCAAACCATTCTATGATTCTACATTCACATCTCCAACCCCTTCTTGTCTTCTGCCTGCTTTTCCCCAACTCCTGCTCACAAACCTCTCAGGCCAATCCTTGCTGTTACCTTTGATTTAACCAAGGCTTGTTAGGAAAAGACATTTTGCTGACAACTCCTCAGAGAAAGCTTTGTGCAGAGCTGACAGAGACACCACAGGTTTGGTGGCACTCAGCAAACCACTGAAAGGTTGATTAAGGAGTTATTCTGTCCTGACAAACAGCCCTGGTGGAACCAAATCTAAAGCCACAGGGTGCATACAGAAGGTAGTCTGCCCTTCTGCCTAGGATTAGGCTATGGAAAGAGGTTGATGCAGCTGAATAACACCACAAGTGTGGAGCTGGCTGCTATAATTAGCAATTTCTTATATAGGCTTCAACCCACCCTGAATAACAGGGATGGTGTGTGTCTCTCCATGAAATTATCTCACAAGGAAATAATTTTTGCTTATCTTTGTTTGGCCCCCTGAGCTTCATTTTATAGCAGAACCACAGCAGATAAAAGTTAGTGTTGTCCCACTGTGATGCTGATTTACATGAAAAATCCTTTGCTCACATCCTCAGGGAAATATTTGTCCAAGGACAATAATATTCCTTATTCTCAAGGTTACTGTGAGGTTGATATCACTGATTGTAAAATTGTTTGAAGCTGTGGAGTGAAATAGCAATGTCTGATTTTATGCTATTTATTATAACTTGCATCCATTCTGTCTTGAATTGACACTTTTTATTTTTTGCAATGAAAGGAAAAGCTGGAGAATGGGTTGAAGAGTGGGCTTGGAGGTGGTGGTAGTAAAAATTGGACCAGACTGAAGCAGAAGTGGACTTTAATAAATGATTTCAGTAAAAAAACACAATAGGAAGGTTTGTCTGTGATACATGTGCCCAGTGTAGCCCAACCTCCCTGTACATAACTGCAGCACACCAATCAATTTCTATTAATTTAATCACTTTATCAGAAAATTGAACAACAGCAACCACAAGAACAAGAGTTAAAATGAAACAAACTACAAAGGGGGACAGAACAAATGTCTCCTAAACTGAGTGCCACTGAGAGTTTTTCTTCTTGGCTATCACTGTGTGATATTTTTCTCCACGTTTTCTGCTCCGATTAAGAACACTTTCATCTTCTGTGAGGTTAGTAGTGCGTGGGCCTCTACAAAAGGATGCACACAAATGAAGACTAAAGCTTCATCTCTGTTCAGCAGCTCTGGCAATTTACCATCAATCTTGTTTCTGTATAACACAGAGAGAGGGACAAGAAGAGATGTATCTTCTCAGCAATTCAAGGAGTGTGTTTTCAGTGCTCGAAAGTTAAAAGAAAGGGAAAGATGTGAAAAACCTGAATCAAAACAAAAAAGACAATGAGCAGAAATTCAATCCAAAATCTGAGCATTTAGTACTCTCACTAAACTACAGAATCCTTGCAGTTTCCTGTCATTGTGTGACAATGTCTAAAGCTACAGAAGCACCTGGAATTTTAACATAGAGACACACACTGAAACACTGAAGGACTGATGTCCTGTGTGCCTCATCCATCTGCTCGTACTCATGACAAGTGGGATCTCAAGAGTGAATGTTTTGCACCTTCACCTCGTGGAGGGCTGGGAGTCCTGTTCTTGTGAGTCCCTGGGAAAACTAAGAACAAGAACCAAGCTGGAAAGCTCTCCTAAACTCCTGCTTTTAGAGTGTTCACCCATTAAGAAGAAAACAAGGCTCTACCTTCTCTGCAGCCTCCCAAGGGAGCACCTTACCAACTTTATAATTTAATTACTTGCCTCTTAGACACAGCTGATTAGGGAGATAGTGGATTGTTTAGACTAAAATTGCCAAGCTGCCTAGAGCTTCTTGTTTGCATCCCTTTCAGAAGACCAACACTTGCAATTGCTGAAGGCACGGTTGTACATCTAGGACCAAACAGAACATCCTGACCTACAAGTCAGGGAAAAGCACTGGAAAGGACCTCAGTGGCACAGGAGATGAGCCACTTATTTACTGCTCCCTGGGCTGCAGAGCTGATGGGAAAACAGTGCTAATGAGGTCTTGGGTGCACAAACAAGACAAGCTGATGTTACTTCCAATGAGGCCACCAGCTCTGGAAGCAAACTCCAGACAATTTGCAGATTGCAATCCAGAATTTGCAGTCTGGATATAAAACTGTGCACTGATCAACTTAAAGAACTCACTTGTTTCAGTCTGTGAAAGAAAAAGAGGTAAAAAATAGATTGGAAAGTGCTTTGTTCTCAATCTATAAAAGGCTTTTGCAAAGACAAAATACTGGGTGCTGAAGAGTTCTTAAACCTACCAGCAAAACGAATTTCAAGAAGGAGCAGCAGGCAGAGACAGCCAAGCAAACATTAATAACTGGCATTTTTTAACAGTGGAGGCTATTAGTCACTGCAACAAACAAGCAAGGGAAGCTGCATGTCCCCTATCTTTTAGTATTGTCACATTAAGTTTGAACATTTTTGTGCAAAACACACTTTTGTCATACAGAAACACAAGCCAACTCAAGTTTAAAAAAACTTGACAAACCAACAACAAACAGCTAAAAACGATGCAGAGGAGGACAATTCACACTGCGGATGGAAAGGAGAAGTTGCTTTATGGAGAGAGAACATAAAGTTGGGGAATCTTCAGTTTGGAGAGGAAAAAAGTGAGAGGGGTATATTCAAGATCATTGAAATAAAAAGTGGTGGTGGATGAGATCAATTCAATCCACCGAGTAGGAAAAACTCCCTGAAATCACAGAAGACAGATTTCAAACAAACAAGCAAACAAAAGAAAGTACATAAATGAGGTGATTCAGCTCATCTACTTTGCTCTGGTGAGACCCCACCAGCTCTGGGATCCCCAGCACAGGAAGGACATGGAGCTGCTGGAGAGAGTTCAGAGGAGGCACCAAGGTGATTAGAGGGATGGAGCAGCTCTGCTATGTAGAAAGGCTGAGAGAATTAGGGTTGTTTAGCCTAGAAATAGAAGGTTTAGGGGTGACCTAATTGTGACCTTCCAGTACCTGAGGGGAACCTAAAAAAAAAGATGGAGAGAGACCATTTACAAGAGCCTGAAGTGATAGGACAGGGAGAAATGTCCTCAAACTGAGAGAGGGTAGGTTTAGATTGGATATCTGGAAGAAATTCTTTACTGTGAGGGTGATGAGGGCCTGGCAAAGGCTGCTCAGAGAAGTTGTGGATGTCCCATCCCTGGAAGTGTTCAAGGCTAGGCTGGATGGAGCTTAGAGCAGCCTGGAATAGTGGAAGGTGTCCCTGTCCGTGGTAGGAGGGTGGAAATGAATGTTCTTCAAGATCTCTCCCAACCCCAGCCATTCTAAAATTCTATAATTCTCTATGTATGTTTTAACAGAGTAGCTATAAATATCTGGAGCTCTGCTGGCACACGACTGGTGAAGACTGAAAATAGAAAAATAACATGGACAAAATAATGTCAGGGAATATCTGGGAATGCAGTGAATAGGCATGAATTGTAATCTTTACCATCTGTAATGCAAAAGGTATGGAATTTGTGACACTACAAGGGGAAAGGATTGCAGACAGTCACCAGGTTTGTGTTGTCACCTTATTTACATCCTCTTGATACAGATTATAGGTCTAGCTGGATTTATTTCCATTAGGAAATGTTTTGTGTTCATGATGGTGATCTTCCAAAGGCAGCAGTGCATTCTGTGAGCACAGTGGGCTCTATCCTCAGGTGTTTTCCTTCTGTGCATCTGTCTCACCTTCAGAGGAGCTGTGGGTTGGACGAGACAAAAGGAGGAACCCATCTGGGAGGAGATCACTCCAGGACAATGAATTCAGGAGACAGAAGGAAGCAGGAGGGGGAGCCCAAAGCTCCATGAGGGGGACATACTTCTGCTTCAGATGCCAAAACCTCTTTCTAGTAACTCGTGCTGAGAAGCAGATTTATTCCCTCATGTCAGTCAGAGCAGACTTTGGTTCCTTCCTTGCACATAAAACTGTATCCTCGTGTGAACGATTAAGGATTCCTTCTGATTTAGTCTCTATAGAACTGAGGAATGGAGAGCTTTGTTGGATGTTGAAGTCAGATACAGCTGGGAAGAGTTAAGGCATTGCCAGTTACATTTCTTTTCTTCCTTAGAAAAAACCCAAGCGACCAAAAGAAGCAGGGAAGCAGAAACTGTGCTTCCAGATGTACACATCCCTGCAAAAGGACTATTATTCCTGCAGGCTTTTTCTCTGTATTGTCTGAAAAATTTCAAGCACTGTTTCTTCTCAGCTTTCTCATAAGCATCCAAACCCATTTGAGTTTGGCTTCAAAGTCCATCAAGCCTGAGGTTCACTGATGTTGTACCAGCACTGTGACAGACGTGGTTGGGATTGTTCTCCTCTGCCTACCACAGAGCCATCGTGTCACATTTTGCTCCATGTTGAACCACTGAGGTGAAAAATGAATGTTCTTGTGGATTAGCACAGGATGTAGTCCTAGGAAGTGTTGGCTCAATTCCCATCTTGGTGACATATGCAGCAAGCCCATCACAAGCCTCTTGATCTCCCAGGAATCAAATCCACAGGCAGAAGGGCAGTGAAACCTGCAGGTCTTGTTTCTCTATTTGTTAATGAAATGGTCATGATGTCCAAGTCTCTTGCAGAGTTTGAGGGTTGTTTACCCAAACATCCAGAATATCCTCATATTTCTCTATTGAGTATTATATAAGTATCTGGAGGCAAAAGCTAATCATACATGAGATAAACAAGTAGGGAATGGATAATATGAGAGTGATTCCATGAGCAGCATAGTCTAATAAAATTAACATTAGAGTGATGACAAATAGAGGGCCTTTGGGGATGAAAGTGCTGGAAAAAATAGGAAACAATGAAGAGATTTCTAAGAGGTGAGAAATAAAATGAGATTTGTTTCTGCTCCCTGCCCAATGCTCTTACATTCAGCGTTTTCTTTCAGGTGCTGAACAGTAAGTGATGCAGACAAATCCATCTGTGTCTGTGCCAGATTTTATTAAATGATGGTCATAGAAGTAAATGGACACATAAAGGAGACAGAATGGTAAACTAAATACAAATCACTGAGTAAAAGAAATGGCATTTTGTCATAGACCACATCACAAGAGGTAGTTTCCTGTCTGGAATAGTAATGAGAGCACTGACACCTTGACTTCAGATGTTCCTGTGAGTACAAAAATCCCTCAAATTGATTTGTAGAGGGAGGGGGAGATTTCCTGGAGTCAGAGATCAACCACTACAGAAGGAGTTGTTGGAGGTCATTGGACATAATCTGACATTTGAGAACAGGTTTTGTGGGCATGGAAGGAGATGAGAACCCAACAAACCTTGCAGCAATGCCAATTCTTGAAAAAATTTGCCTTACAGACCTTCCTAGGAGGTTCTTGCCATGTGAAATAATGTAAAGCACAGAATGAACATGTTAAACCATGGAAAAGAGCAGGACTTCCAGCATGGTCAAGGCTGGCTGTGAAAAAGGGAGATTTCACAGAAACCATCTCTCCCCTAATCTATGCAAGGACAGAAATGGAGAATTCTCTTCTACAAAAAGGTGAAGGCATCGAGGTTTGGTTGTGTTCCATATTAAAAATAAAGGAACACCATTTGAAATCTTAGAGGGAAATGACAGTTTGTCAAGAAAATGCCAGTTCGTCTCTCCTTGTAAGACTTAGAATAGGAGAGAATTTCATTTCAGCCAGTGCTCAAACAGCTTTTATTGGCTAATCTGGAGTGCATTTAGACTCACCTAACAAAAAATAAATCCCTGAAACAGATAAACGTTTCCCATTTTCATATCTCATTAAAATATAACTATCTGAAAGAGAAAACAAGCAAATAGACTTTAAAGAAATTGGTGTTTCTGTCAAAGCAGAATTGACCAGAGCTGTACAGCCCTGTATCCTGCACTGACCTTGTGTAGCTGTCTTCACCTTAGTTATCTTAATTTTACCCCAGTTAAACAATGTGTTTTGTAGAAGATCCCCTACTCCCTGTGTAGCTTTAAATACCCTAAGGAGCTCCAGCAAGTCTGTGCTCCCTGCTGAGACATCTCTGAGCACAGAAGGAAAAATGCATTAGCTGATGAAAAGACATTAATAATGCAGAGAAAGGTAAAATTCTTCCTGCTGTACCGTAACATATCCAGGCTGTTTGGAATATTTGGCTCTGACTGTGTGTATACCCAGTGAAGCATTTACTTTGATCAAGACATTATGGCAACAGTCTCCACTGATAAAACGTGCTTCTGTTAATGAGATCACCTGGGCCAGTGACTGGAGAAATGGCAACTGTGCATTCCTTTCTGGGTTGTTCAGATACTCCCTGCTTCGTGCTCTGCCTCCAGCCACAAAGTCAAAGCAAATATCCATCAACTCCACAACACTTCTTCCCTGACTTTCCCCTTGAAATCACAGTTTATTTGCGTTGGACAACTTGGCAGCAAACAAGAGATAAGACAAGCCAGGGGAGGAAAA
The DNA here is from genome assembly GCF_008360975.1 of Lichenostomus cassidix. NCBI lineage: Eukaryota > Metazoa > Chordata > Aves > Passeriformes > Meliphagidae > Lichenostomus > Lichenostomus cassidix. The sequence goes on from NW_028147648.1 coordinate 31,615, forward strand.
TGTGCAATGTGCACAGTGCCTCAGATTTCTCTTTGTGACAGGAGGAATAAATGAGCTTGAAACAATCACTTTGACTCAGATGCTAATAAAATTAAGGTCATTATTTTACCTTTCCAAGGGGTGGGAAAGTCATGGGATGTTGAGGTCTTAGAGAAGCTAATTCCCCATAATCTCAATCCTGTACAGGTTACAGGCAAGGTGAGAGTGAGAACAGCTTGGATCATCATTTAGAGTTGCTCTAAATTATGTCAACAACCATCAGAAACCTCACCAGCAGCTGGGAATGAGACTGAAATGGAAATGCCAGTGCAACTCTGATTACAATGTTTACAGCAAGAAAATTGCCAGAAGGATGATGTTAGTAAAGAGTTTGACTCATGAAGTTAAACCCTTGGAAATCCATTCTGCTGCTTTAATGTTTGTGTTGTTACAACATCAGTACAACTCCTCGGAGTGTATTAAGGGATATAGTTCAGTATGAATAATATCTGTGCTGCTAGTTTCCTTCTTTCTATTGTCCTTTCCCCAAAAGGATTGTATAGGCACCACAGAATTTCCTTACAGGCTTGACAGATTTTCTCCTGTATTTATATAGAAGAAGTTCTGCACTTTGAGAACTCTGTAAGACACTCAAGGGTCCTTATGCCTTGGTGGAGATCATTCCACAGTCCTTGACAAGCTCTTCTGAAACCTCTGACTGTCTTTGCATGAGAAGGTGAATATTGACTCACCTTTTCCCCACCTCATGCTGTGCCAAGCCAGCAGTCCCAGACTCCTGGTGCCAAATTCCTTCTGAGGATCAGTAATCTTGGAAGGGAAGGAAAATAGTTTTGGTACAGGACGAGAGATAATAAGGATCTGATGTTTCCAGCTCAGCACCAGAGTAGATTGAATCCATTTCTGCCTGTGGGTTCTTCTCCCTAGGTAGAAATACTCTCCTAGTTACTACATGGTGAAATGTTAAGCATTGAGTATTATATTCCCTTTAATCGTGTACTGGATTCACTGATCTCCCTCCTGGAATTATAAATATGAAGATAAAGACCCAGAAAGATGACAGCCTTTAATCTCATTCAATATTACAAGAATAATGAGAATACTGCGACATTTTTGTGTTACACAGAATTAATGCCACTGCACTGAGTCTCCAAATCTATTTTCATTTCTCCTTCTTTTTTTCTCCAGGACTTCATAACATCACTTTTGAGATTGAACAAGTGAGCGAGGAATGTTGGAGTGAGCTCACCACCCATCAAGACCTTCCTATTTTTTTTAAGACCTTTTAAGACCATCAAGACCTTTTTCCTATTTGGCTGGACTTGTGCCAAGAGTGATCATGACAGCAGAGCACTGGCATCAGACAGGAAGGTTGGCAGAGATTTTACATTCTAAACACTGGTATTTGGTTATCTACAACTACCTCTTACTCTTATCTGGACATTTTCTTCCCTAGTAGTTGCCTTAGCAGTGCAAGTCTTATTTATTTTTATTTTTAGAAAATTATTCAAAATGGGTTTTCCCATTTTCAGGAGTCAGGTTGGTAAAATACTTCTGTTGTTTCAGCATTTCTGAAAAACCATGGAGATTTTCTACTCCTTTTACTTCCAGTGAGCATTTCAAAAGAGCTTTTTCATCCCTTAAAAACCAATCTAAATCTGAACAAAGTGCTGGTCCTTGGAGATCTGACCAACAGTGGAAGCAGAATTCCCAAATTTGTTATATGTCCTGGTTGTCTTCCAGACAAAAAGATGAGCAGAATTTTCTTTGGACTAAGAGTTCTGGACTAGAGCAGGATAAATATTGGAGATGAAGAGTTTTAATTGGGATTCACAACATAGAGCCTGTGGAATCTATAGGCCTGGGGAATGTGGGATCATATTTTGCAGAGTGGAAAGGACTTACACAGCTTTAGATCCTGATATGAGAAAAATATGATTCAGAGTCTCACTGTTCTGCTGCCATCATAAAATAATATCAAACATCATCAAACATCAAGTTTCATGGTGGAGTTTGCCAAAGATGAAAGCAAAAAATATTTATATGGTTAAAAACTGTATGAATAATAGCATAAATATAGGTGGGATCTAAATTGGATTAACGGTGCACTAACAGTTAAAATCCATTGTAGCATTTCCAAAGCTAGGAGCGCTTGAGTTAGTAACTGTAACAATGTATTTTTATGGGGTTTTTTTTTGGTGTGTAATTATAATGTAGGCAGATGGGAAAACAGGAATAAATGAGAGTTGCTGGATGATGCTCGTTCCTGTTGACCTCATTTTTTTGTTTCATGGTGAGCAGAATAAAACAAGATTTCTGTTCTCTTACTTTAGAATCTTGTCTAGCATATAAATATTGTTTCTTACGACAAGGAAAGATTGTTTTTATTATTTGTATCAGAAGACACCTGATCAGGGCAGGAACCTGACATTCTAAGTTTGTCAGACAATACAGTTTTCATTTTCTGTTCACACATTGGGAATGTAGTCAAGGACACAGAGAGGTGATGAGATATTCCCACAGTTGGGTTTTTCCCAAAGCAGTGCCAGAGCAGGAGGAGAATTCAGGTGTCCTGTCTGCCACCCTAACATGTGTACCTGTGATATGATCTGATGGAACTCTGAAAGTTTGTCTTCCAGGGTTTCCTCCATCCCAGGGTGGTTGATGAATGCACTGCGTTTGAGCAGAGAAAAAACACCTCTGCTTTTGAAATAAGACAGGAACCATTTCTTCACAGAAAGGGCTGTCAAGCACTGGCAGAGGCTGCCCAGGGCAGTGGTGGAGTCACCATCCCTGGAGGGATTTAAAAGATGTGTAGATGTAGCTTGGGGAAATGGTTTAGTGGTGGTGTTGGCAGTGCTGGGTTAGTGGTTGGGCTTAATGATCCAACCTAAATGGTTCTGTGACTATTTCCCCCTCTACTCACCCCTTCTCCCTAAGACAGATCTTCCCAGAAGCTGGCAGGTGACTGCTTTAGCTCCTAGTGAATTTGAAAGCCATCATTTCCTGGTCTGAGTCACAAACAAGTCAAGTTTGGCCTGTTAAAGCACCTCATCATTCTCACAGTGCTTATCATCATCATCATAATCTTTTTTCTGGGAAACTTAATAAATGAATGTGATCATGTGTGAAAGATCCTTCATGTTTCCCTGGAAGATAAAGGAGAGGACTTCTTGGATATCCTTGTGGTACCAGTGACATTGGACATTACACTCATAGTAAGGACTTCATCAGCCCTAAAATAACCCTGCTCAAATACTGCTCACTAAATCCCAAAATCAACAATGAAACTGAGGGAGGAGGATGCAGGGAGAGGGAAATCCTCACAAATATTTCTTCCTTGTGTCCAGGGTGGTGAACTACAAATTAAACTTTGATGATACGTTCATTTGCAATATGAGGGGAGGAAAGTGATATTCCCTTGACTTCTGGAGATAAAAATCCTTGGAGGAAGATGAATCAGCCCTACAAAGGTGCTGTCTGCACATCAAAGTGAAACTCTCATTGCTTCAACCAGTGGTGCTCCATCTGCATTTGTGGCAGACAGGAAGCAGCTGGTGAATTTTGCAGCAGGATAAGGTTTCCTAAACTATGAGAGAGCCTGGGGAATCCCTAAAATCTGCTGAGAAGCTTCAATGAAACATTCATAGATAGAAAAACCCTGAGTGTCACTGAGAAAAGATGTTTAGGGAGGTTGTCAATTCTGAGCATCATCAGTGAGATGGGAGAAGGAATCATGACCTTGGATCCCAACACAGTGGTGTCCCACAGAGCAATCCAAAGTGGCAGCTAGAAAAGGAGACAATATAATCTCACTTCACCTTTTATTGCTTTTTATTTTCCTCTGCTTGTTTCCAATTTTGCTATCATGCTCCTAAAGTTTTTTTTTTTTGGCAAAGATAAATCTCTTATCTTCCTTATGTTTGTCTGCTGTCAGGAGCAATCTGAGGTGAATCTGAAAAGCTCAAGGCCCCTCGTTTCCTCCAGAAGTTAGAAAAAAATACCCAACAAAAGACTAAACAAGCCCTCAAATGAGGTCTCCTCCAAACCTTTATGGTAAGATAGGTTTGACAAATCTGGGGGACAGATGTTCAGAGTTGGGCATAAACCAGTGGTTTTACAGACAGCCAGTGCTGCTCTCATTTAGAGTAGGAACATCTCTAACCTAAAAAGAATGTCCAGGGCCTGAAGCATTGTAGCCAGGAAATAATTTTCAGCTTAGGAAAAGGAAAACCAGGAAACTATTGATTCATGGAAACACTGCAACATAACCACTTTAACAGATTTGCTTTTAATTCTCCTCTTTTTTTGTTTTTGGTTTTTGTTTTTTTTTTGGTTCAGATTTAATAGCAAACGAAGCAGGTTCCTGGTGTGGATAAAGGAAGCCCTGCCTATGGGTCTGCTTCTGAAAATAACTCCCAGAGACGAGCTCCTTAAAAATGTGTGGACCATAAAAATTTCCCTGGGGAATAAGGGTCCTGATTAAACAGCCTGTATTACTGGAGATTTCCAATCTGTGACCAGCAAGCCTTCAGGAAAACATGAATTCCCAGCAGTCAGACTGCATACGAGAAACCAAGTGCTGAAATTATATGAGAGGCACATAAATAGAGGTTATCCATAAATTAATTTCACAGTGCTAATGGGGCACTGGATGTTCCAGTTCAGCATTTTTTTTTTGGGAAAGAGTGTTTCAGAGCTCTTTGTTCCCCCCAGCCCCCCTTTTTTTTTTTAACCTTCCTGTTGTTTTTTTCCCATTTTTTCAGTTATTTTCCATTAGAATAAAAAAAAAAAATCTGCAAAACAGGGAAGTGTCTGTCAAACCTTGCTTTTTACTGTTGTTCTTTAATCCATTAATTGTCTGTGCTGAGTGCTAGAGTTCTTATTTGATGAATTGTTCCTTGATTTTTCACCTGGGCATCTTTTCTGTCACATCCTAATCCACTTATTATCCTCTTTCTTCAGGTTCTTGTCCATTCTTCATTACAGTGCAGCTTTTTCTGTGAAATCAAAACATCTCTGTCCTGGTTTTGTTTTACACAGAACAAGGATTGCACAAGGAAAAGGGTATTTCAGTTCACTGACTGACCTACAAACAAATAAACAATTTCATTTCAAATTGACCAGAAATGAACAATTTTTCATCCCTGTGGAAATGGCTGTGTATCCTTATAATCGGGACAAAGTGAAGACAGGATCAACACACAGGATAAATTCCCTAGATCAGACAAAGGATTTTAATCCCTGTTTCACATCAACAAGCTTCACGTCCTCTTGTTTTGAAGGATACAATTTTCCATCTGCATACATGAACTCAGCCATGCACATAATTTCTTCAGCCAATATTCCTGAAGAATTTAACCTGGAAGCATAAGTAGTCTAACTTATCCATTCCCAAGTACATTGATTTAGAAAATGGAAGATACTGAGCTGGTATTTGAGCTCAAGCAGAAGAGTTACAAATTTAATTTCCAGAATGCCACATGAATTGAACAGCTGTTGATTAACCTAATCATTTTTTTAATTAGAAAGCATGTTGTTTTAATTAAAATAAGTCTCAAGTTTGGAAAAATGAAAACAAAGTGATTAAAATAAGATAGAAGTAAATGACACTTCTGTTTTCAAGCCATGTGATTAATTTCCAGAGAGCAAATCTGAAGACATGGCTTAAATTCACTCTTTTTTCATCTCTTTCTTCTCACCTCTAAAGATGACAATTTCTTGTCAAGGTGGATATGACACATCATCCTCATTTCACAGCGCCAAAGAGACTGGAAGAATAAGTTTGCGAACAAAGAAATAATTTGACTCCAAAATATGTCACTATAATTTTTCAAAAATATATCTTTGAAGCAGTTTTGGTTGGTAGTACCATCAACACCAAGATATGCAATCTTTATCAGAACAACTTTTCAGGAATAAGTCAATGGAGAATTTGGGATTATGTCGAGGACATGTTAAGTACACAGCAGCATGAAGTGTCCAGATGGACGTTTGCAAGCTGCATCTCAGCTGCTCCTTGTCCTCACATGCCACATGCTCTCACAAGGGGTTAATCAAAGCCTTTTTTCCTGTGTATTTCTAATGTCTGGGACTGCTGCTGACCTCATCCCAGAGCAATTGGTCAGCCACAAACACCACAACTACTGTTTCAAGGGATGTTAAATGTTCTGCTTTGCTTTTCAGACCAATGAGACCTGCAAACAGAAGAATTTTTGGTGGTGCCAAAGTGTAAGGTGGAATTGAGGTGCTTCACTGGTGACTCCTTGGCGTTGTCTCTGACAGCTTTTTATTTGACTTATACCACTCTGCACAATCAAACAGTGCAGGGCTTTTCGAAAGGAATTCTGGAGTGATTAGAAGATCACAGAATATCTGAATATTTTGAGTTGGAAGGGACTTTGGAGATGATCTCATTCCACCCCTCCTGCCATGGCAGGTACAGCTGTCACTAGATCAGGTTGTTCAAACCCCAATTCAAAGCGGCTTTGAACACTTCCAGGGATGGGGAATTCACAACTTTCCAAGGCAACCTATCCAGCTGCTATAGGGTCTTTCCAGATCCTTCTCTTTTCTAGGCTGGACAATCCCATTTATCCCAGTCTTTCCACACAGGGGAGGTGCTCCAGCCTTTGATCATCCTGGTGGACTCCTCTGGACTCATCCCAACAGCTCCATGTCCTTCCTTGTGCTGAGAACATCAGAGGTGGATACAACCATCCTCAAACCCACCATTGAGCCTGGGAAGCCTCTTGTGCCTGTTATTGACCCAAACCTTTGCCAATGAAAATGGCTCTGCAAAGCAGGAGGAAAGTTTCCAGCCTTCTCATCTGCATAGGGAATTTTGTCTTTTCCTCCTTCAGACTGGCAGATGACAGAGGCGATCTTGGAGTTGAATTGCTCTGAGTTGTGAGTCAGCTCACAGCATAAATACAGCTGGAATAAACACAAACGATTCTGCTCATTCCAGTGGTGCAATTTCCCATTATGCTAATTAAAGTTTCCTCTAAAGAGATGAAAGCTTGTATTCCCATTCCTACAAAGGGAGTTGTGGTACAGAAGAAGGCTGTCCTGTATTCCCATGGAATACGTTTGGTCAGGCATTTCCCTTCCCCTGAGCTGCTCTCTTTCCAGGGTCTTGCTTTGTCCATTTGAGCAGCTCTTTCTCACTTCACTTGTGTGGAAATCCTAAAGTGAGTCCTCACATGTAAGGCTTGCAGCATTTCATTTCCAAAGTGTGATGTGGTGAGGGCATAAAACCAGAACAGAGAGAGGTTGTAACTGGATCTTCTGATACATCTTTTGCTATGTAACAGGAAAAAAATCCAAATACTTCTCTAGCAAAATATTCCTTGATCCTTTTCATTGTGTCAAGTGTAGTTCCTCAGAGAAGCTGATTTTCTTCTTCCAGGTCTGTTTATCATGATACACATGGGATCAGTTAAACTGTTTTTATTAATTCCTCTCTCCTTTCTAACACACAGAAAACATAGTGAGAATCAGAATCACAGAATGGTTTGGATTGGAAAGGACCTTAAAGATCATCCAGTTCCAAGCCCCTGACACAGGCAGGGACACCTTCCACTATCCCAGGTTGCTCCAAGCTCCATCCAACCTGACCTTGGACGCTTCCAGGGATGGGATAGCCACAGCTTCTCTGGGCAACCTGTGCCAGGGCCTCAGCACCTGTATTAGCTTGAAAACAAACCAGGGGGAGATCGCAAGTCAGGTTTATAATTTAATAGAAAAATTAAAAGTAAGTGCAATAATACAAGAAAAAACACTGACAGAGTCAGATACAACCTGACACCCTGTTAGGGTGGTGGTAGCAGTTGAAGTGAAGTAGTTAAGTTCAAGCAGTGATCCTGTGAAGGTCTGGTCTCCACCTGAAGGTCCAGTGGTAGCTCTCGTCCTCTGGGAATCCAACAGACAGAGCTAACTAGGCAGTTCTAAGGCCAGGTTATATCCAGGTGGGAATGCTTGGCTCCTCCCTGGGTGGAGCAGCTCACAATGGGATGAGATAAATCCATGAGTCAGGTGGTGGGTCCCTGATGGCCCGTTGTCTGTTATCCGGGGTGGGTCATAGCAGGAGATAACAGCTAACAGCCCACAGCTGCTGGTAATGGAATAATAAATACAGCTATACTGCAACCTGGGACACCACCCTCACAGGGAAGAATTCCTTTCTAATATCCAATCTAAACGTTCCCTCTGTCAGTTCAAAGCAATTCCTCCTTGTCCTGTCACTCCATGCCCTGGTGAAAAGTCTCTCTCCAGCTCTCTTAGAGCTGCTTTAGACCCTGGAAGGAGCTCTAAGTTCTCCCTGGGACCTTCTCTTCTCCAGGCTGAGCAACTCCAGCTCTCCAGAGCAGAGGTTCTCCAGCCCTCAGCAAATTTGCATCCTCCTGCACTCATCCCTGCTATGTGAAGGTTCTCTGCTCTGTTTCAAGACCCACCGGGGCTTTGCTTTTTCCACACTGCCCCTGACAGCAACAGACAGGGCCTTGGGATTCCTGATGGCCACCTGTAAGCTGGATGTCTTCCTTGGGTTATTCCTTGGCCATTATTGGCAGAAACAGACTCTGCCCCAGCTGTACTTTTCATTCTGTGATGATTTATGGACTGACCCCCGGAAAAATTATGTCTCTTTCTTCAGGCATTAAAGTGATAATGATATTTTTTCTGTAAGAAGATGTTGAGCATCTTGCTGACTGAAGTGAGAGCATTTAGAGATAAAAGCATGATGTGCCACTTCTGCTTTGCCAGGGCAATAACAGATCAAACCCCTGCAAATCAGCAACACAAAGAAAGGTTTTGCAGAGCAATCCATGGCAGGGACTGCAGGAGGGCTTAGCCTGCTGTGCATATCAAAGTTTCTCTGGTTGTGCCTTGTCTCGGTTGCAGCTTTAAGAAATTCCTGAGGAAGGGCTGCTGCCTTAATAGGAAGTTGCACCACTTTTAAAGCCGCATTTGTATCGCTCACACAGCGAGAGCTCTTGTCACATGGAAGCCATCGAATCAAAACACTGACATGGCAAGAGAATAAGGCGAGATAATGAAATGAGAAATTAAGAGCATGAAAAGTAAATGCTGTAGAAAAGCTGACACTTCATAACACTCCTACTGAACACTTGCCTGTATTTCAAAGTCAACCGATAAGAAATTATTTGCTTTTCTTATATAACAGAAATAGATAAAGGGTTCCGTTTGGATAGGAGAAGATTCCACTAGGCTGCAATTTACGTATGAATGCTCAATATTTAAAGGAATTGCTTCTTTCACTTTGTCAACTGGCATAAATGTATGCTAAAGAGGGATTCATTAGAAAAAGCCGTGCAACGCATGAGCTCAGCTCCAATAATCCTGATCCCGCCAGGCAGGTGTTTTGCATCCTATTAGGCTATGGCACATTGAGCTGCAGGAGCCTTTCCACATGGGTTCTGGTGTTCCTCTCTGGAAACAGAGCAAGGGGAGCTCACCTCTGTCCCTTAAAACAAAATGCCATCTAATGTATGTGTGCTCATATTGGAGATAGTCCAGTGGGTTATCCAGAGGGAAAAGCCTTCAGTTTGCACCCCTGAGAAGGTGAGGTGAGCCATGGGCTCCTCTCTTGCCTTCTGACCTCTGCCAGAGAGAGAATTAGCCATGCTGGGTCTGTATGCAAAGTGGAACATCACAGACCTGTACTTTGTCATGGTTGGGTGGCAGAAAATGTGTCCTGAGAGCAACACCTCCACCCCTGACCTTTGAAAATGCACTCACTGACTTGCTGTCCTCGTTTAGCTCAGCTCAGGGTTTGTGCTGTGCTGCCCAAATACACCTCTCACTATCCTTGCTCTAAATCAATGATAATTCTTCCTTATCTTGCTAGGGAACTGTTTTAGGTTGCATGGAAGGTGTAGAACTATTAAAAAAATTGAGATATTTCCTGTAACATCCCTTGTGCTAATCTGCTTGTCATACACTTCCCTCTGGTTGCTTTGATATAACAATTAATTAATTTCAAATCTCTGAATGAATATTCCCCCAAAACACACTCATAGAAGTGAGTGAAACTCAAAACCAAAGTTGCAGCAACTTTTCTTCCAGGAAAAAAAAAGACAGAGGCTGCATGATGCCTAAGTTGGTTAACCCAAAGACCCAAGAACTTTTCCCTTCCTTTTTTCCTCGTGTCTTTGCTTTCACAAGCAAAGCTTATCATCCACACTTGCTTGGGAATTTGACCTGCTGCATCCCTTGATAGCTGAGAGACAAGAATTTCCATCAAAACCCCATTTAAAATCTCCAGCCATTCAAGGCAGCTGGAGCTCAAGCTGTGGGATTTAAAGTACATATATATACATCAATTATATGCTATAATTATACTTATTTGTTGGGTGTTTTCTTCTCTATTTAGCACACATACTGCATTGCCAGGTAAAGAATAATTATGCATATTTTTTGGCTGCTTTCTTCTGCATGTAGCATAGATACTGGCTTGCCAGGTAAAGTATAATGCCCTTCTCATCCTTCACTCTCAACTGCAAGCTACCTGCAAAAGACAAAACATTTATTTGCCTATTTCCCCTGGGCATTACACATCCTGACCACAGGGGGCTTTTTTCTTTTCTTTTCATTTTTTGTTTGTTTGTTTGGAGGTTTTTTTTGTGGATTTTTGTTTGTGATGGTGGTGGCGGTGTGTGTGGTTTGGATTTTTTTTGATAGGTTGTTTTTTATTATTCTATACATGCTTGCCAGCTTTGGAAGCTGAAGATTATGACAAGGCATAAAACTTCCCATCTACTCTGCAGATTAATGTTCTTCTTTAATGGTTTAATATGTTCTGACTTGGTTAACAGGGAGACATGGGGGCTGAAAGGTGTATATTTTGCATGTTGGTGTATATTTTTCATCACTGCACAGCATTTCCTGCACGAGGAGTTATTCTGAGTGCTTGTTTACCAAGAGGCAGCTGTCCTCCTTTGTAAAGGAAAATCAAAAGTAAGACCACTTTAAATCCATTCATTTCTAGCAGAAAGGACACAAACAAAGGAAAAAAAAGAATCTGTGCTCTGCTCTTGCACATGTTTGCAAATAAAGAGCCACTGTTCAGAAATACCTGAAAAGTGAGTACATTGCCGTGGAAAAGTCAAGTAGGTGTGCTACAAAGCAGAGTTGTTTATGTATTTTATTAATATCAGGAAGAATTCAGCAGCAAAGCACATAGCAATGGGTTTTTAAAGGTGGTATTTCCAAAAGGACCACTTGCAAATGGTCCCAATTGCCAATAACCAACATTCCCTGTTCTGTGTTCTGCATTCAAGTGGGCTGCAGGATGTATGAGGTTAGGCAGACTATTTTGAATGCCACTGCCAGCTTAAAATACAAAATCTCCCTGGCTGAGATGATGGGTGGAGGACATGTGGAGGTCACCTCCCAGCAGGTGAGACAGAGCATCTCCTCCTGCTGTGGGATGAAATCACTCAGCACATGGATGTGCCATGGCTATCCCAGAGTCTGCTCAGCTTCTCAGGTGTCCCTGTGTTTGCCTATTCCTGAGCAAGAATCTGAGCTCTCCCTGCCAGCATGAGAAGATGCAAATAACCTGTGCACTCTTCATCAGGATTTATTTATTTGAGTGCTGCAAATGGGAAGAATTAAGAATAAACTGGGGCAATATTCAGGAGAGAATAATCTGGGAAATAAGCCTCAAAATTATTTAAAATTTTCTAACAAGAGGTTTTTCCTGCTTCACTCTATCTATATTTCATGGGTTGAACAGACCTGTGCTGTCTTCACCTGTGTTAACCATCTAACTGGAAATCTGGGGATCAGAGCACAGAGAAAAACAAACTGATGAGCACAAGCCTCAGGCTTCCACCTTACAAATATATCTGAAATTATGCTTGAGAAGGAGAGTTTATTAGCCGTGGCACAGTGTTATGATATTTTATTTTTTATGCTATATACACACAGATATTTTGCTGATAGATTTTGAGTGGCAATACTCAATTGTTTTTTAGACTTGCCAGGTCAGACCTTTGATAGCCAAGGGATCACTCAATTTTGGTTCTTCTCAAGCAGAATTCCCCTGATAATCTCATCAGTTATGTAATGAAAATTACCTCCAGCCTGGCAGCTCCAACATTTTGGGCTCCTCAGGTCCCAGGTGGTTTTTATTGCTGCATCTCTCAGTCCTCTCTTCTGCTTCAGAGAAAGACCAAGAAATTCTGAATACCATGGAAATTTGCTGGGGGTAAGAAGGTGAGATTTTTGGCTTCCTGGGAGTGTCTGGACAACAGAGCAGTTCACTCCCCCATGCTGAATTATCCTTAGTCATCTTCACAGACCTTGAACTCACTGAGGAAAGTCTGTGTTTTTGGCAGTGCAATTTCAGCACCTTTACCAAAAATTCAGGGGACAAGAGAGGTCAAACCAGTCAGAGTCACATGATTGGTGATGTCACTGCTCTGGACAAGGGAAATAACCCAAATAAAAACAATGGGCATTCTTAAAAACCTTCTTTGTTCAGGCAAATACTAGCACTAGATGAAATAATATGAAAATTAACCATACAAAAATGAATATTTATCAGTCTCCTCTCCCTTGATCGCTCAGAGAGTGTGATTTTTGACATTTTTCTCAGTGTTAGCATCTTGTAGATTCAGAGCAAATAAATCTACTCGACAGGAAAGCAAAATATTGCAGTGATTAAATCATGTTGGATGAATCATTTTAGATACTGAATGGGTCATGGAACAGGCTAGGAGGTTAGATGACTTGTCAAGGTTATTTCCAGCTTGATTTTCTATTTCACTGTGATTTGTAGCATTGGTCAAGTTCATTATTAGAATTTGAATTTCTCACTTGAATTGCCTTGTGGCCTTGGCAATATTGTTCTCTTTCTGTGAGAAAAGTCAGCAAGTCCTGACTAATTGGGGAGGTCTGGAAGGCTTAATATGATTTCAAATTAACACTTTCTATCTGCTTTGACCAAAAACAAGTCTCACATCTGACTTAGTCTAATTCACCTTTACTGAAATTTCCCTACTAATTCAAGCTTCCAGGAAATATTTATTTCATTCCTTCCCACACTTCATGACCCCATTCTCAGTATATATGAACTGATTTAACTCAGGAGGGGGTGAGAAGCTGCATGGAGACAGAGTGGAAGGTGTTTGGGTGATGCACTAGGACCAAGAGTTTCACATCCACAGCTTTGCACATGACCTTCAACAAGCTAAGAAATCTCCCTACTAACACATTTCTTTCATTTCACCCCAAACATACCACCCTGCCACATGCAGATCATAAAATCATAGAATAGTTTAGGTTGGGAAGGACCCTAAATATTGTTGAGGGATGTTGGAATAGATTCAGCTCTTCAAGCAATTATTACCTTGGAAAAAAAATCTTGTAATTATTTAGTTATTTGATTGAAAGTTTATTTTTAATCTCAGTTTCTATCTCAGTATTTCACGTTTTTTTCCTTTTTTCTCCCTCTCATCATTTCTCTGTGTTTATAATCTGGGTGTCATGCTGTGCACTGAGCTGCTAAGTGAAAAAGCTGTGTTTGATGGTCCTTCCCAGGTGTGTGTGTTTGCACCTGATGAAGATTTTTCAGGAAAACTATTCTGCCTCATTCATTCTCTGCCACAGAGAGCTACAATATCAGTTTCCAGCTCTCAATCTTTAGGAGAAGTAGCATCTCTTTGAATTTCTGATGGCTGTCAGCTCTGTGTAGACGCTGAGAAGATGAACATTGGGAAGTCAATGAGAGAATCATTTAAGGGTCTTGGAAACGAGAGACGTGTGAGTGTCAGGAAGTAATTTGTTTTCTCAAAGCATAATAAACCTGCAGGATAAACTTTCATCTCCAGCAATCCCAGCAAGGTGGTGGTGATATCTAAGAATAGACAAGCAGATTTCAGTGTAACAGGATTGCTGGAAAAGCTAAACAGAAAGAAATACTTGGCATTACCATCAAGGCCAAATATCAGGCCAGATCTTCAGTGAGCTGCAAAGGCAGCAGAAGCTTTGACAGGTGCAAGTGGAGCTAAAGCTGAATATTTATGTGAGTGATTCACTACATCTCTCTGTTTTGCAAAAGCCATGGCTGAACACTTAAAAGAGTCCTATGTGTACCATAAAGGCCTCTGTGTACATTTCTAGGGCTTCTACTGAGATGTTTCAGGGAAAATACCAATTCATCAGCCCTGAAGTGTTTCCTCTGAATCTTGTTAGGCTTGATGAACTTTGCTGAATTCAAGACAGGGTTTCCATGGAAACTTCTCAGTATTATTTTTCATCACTGTGCTGCTGAGGAGCTCTAAGGCAAACCAGCCATGGGGTTTAACCAAAAACTCTTCCCCAGAACCATGGAATGGTTTGGATTGGGAGGAACCTTCAAAGATCATCTTGTGCCAAACCCTCTGCAGTGGGCAGGAAAAACTTCCACTGGAACAAGCTGCTCCCAGCACCATCCAACCTGGCCTGGAACTCTTCCAGAGTGAGGCATCCAAAAATTCTCTGGGCAACCTCTTCCTGTGCCTCAGCACCCTCACAGGGAAGAATTTCATCCTCATATCCAATCTAAACCCACCCTCTGTCAGTTTAAAACTTTTGCCCCTTTTCTTATCTTTACATGCTTTGGTGAAAAGTCTCTCTATCAAAGTCTTTTCCTTCAGGGTCTCCACCTCAGGGAGATACCATCCCTCATGGATGGTCTCGAGGTGTAAAAACCAACTTTTTCTGGGACATTGAGCTGTTGCAAAGTATTGGGAAGGTATTTTTATTGAGTATAGGCACAGAAATCAGGTAACACATGTGGACTGGAAACAAAGTGAAAAATAATTGTCCCAGATCACTTTTGAATCCAGAAACTTTATTGAAGTGTCTAAAAGTTCACTTAAGGCATTCAGTACACACAGTGGTGTTCTGCTCTCATCCAAATTTCTACAAGGTTGATTTTCCCAAGCAGCATTTGTCCTGGTGACTTTTACCAGTAATGAGCTTTCCAAATGAAAGCACATATTCTGAAAATAATACTAATAAAAATAAAGAGTGATTATGAGTCAACTACTTTTGCAAATATGGACTTTTTATATGTATGTTAAAAAAAAAATCCCATTTTTATAAGGCTGTAATTGTTTTACTCATTGACAGTCAGCTTCTCAGTTTTATTTGGATTTTGCTGTGTTAAGGAGGTTACTGCTGACTGACATTTCCACAGAGAGGAATTACTGATTTATGGATGAAAGAAAGGGAAAAAATGGATTCTGAGGACTTTCTTCTACCTGAGAGATCAGTCCATGGGATGAAGTGAGGGTTGGAGGAAATGAGCAAAACCAAGGGGAAGTGGTTTTGTGATAGGGCTGGTGAGTGTTTGCAGAGCATTTTCTGATGTAGTTGTCACACACAAATGACAAAGTCCTTGCTGTCACACCACCAGACTTCAGGGATCCTCCCTAATAATCTGATGGGGACACTCCAGATCTGTGTGAAATGAACTAGAAGGCAAAGGTGTGACTGAGACCAAATCCATTTAGATGTATTTTTATGGGAATTTTGGGTGAAAGGATAAACTGTAAAGAAAATTATTACAATACACAAGTAGAGTCCTGAAGTCTATACAGACTAGGGAGAAAACTCCATGGTGGAAATTTATTTCAATTTCATCAGGAAAATTCCTCTTCCTATAAAATTTTTCCATCTCTGGATCTTTCATTTGGGGAAAAACTTTCAAGAATCTTAACCTTTGACTCCAACACAGCAAAAATCCCAAAATCTGCAGGGACAGAACATTTCTGAGAAAACAAGAAGAATTTTTTCATCAAAGATAATTAAATTAATGTGTCTGATCAGAAACAATGCAAATCAGTGAAGATTGCCCCAAATAGTTCTGTGCTTAATTCTCCTCATCTTCACTGTGAAGATAAAGAACTAATGTCACATTTTACTCATCAGTTAGTAATGTGCTTTAAAATCTATTAGATGATAAAATTTTTATCTAAATATGTTTCATATAAATTTCTTTTTCCTTGTCAACTTCTAGATGTTTCATAGTCTCAATAGAATTTTGTCTACTTTGGATCTCTTTCCGATATTTTACAAAACTCTATTGCAATTAGATTTGCACAAAAAATGATGAGGATGAGATTAGATTGATATCGTTTTTTCATCCAGTCTAACCTGGGTACCTCTCTAAGGAACATGGTCATCTGAGGATTCTCAGGAATCAGTGAAAGCAAATATTTCCAGTGGACAATAATGTCTGTCTATTGCCCTAATCACAGACCAGGAGCTGACCCTGCCTCTGTTGGATAGGATAAATTCAGAATACACTTTGAAGGATCAACAGTGTTTAGTGATGAGTTATTCTGTGTGGAAAATCTAATCAGATTGTATAATCAGATTTGTGTCCCCCCAAAACTCACAGCATTCCATTTGCCATTTCATTCACATGCTTCACTGGAAACTGAATGACAACACACTCATTCTTAATTGCAAATTTGAAGAGAAAAATAAACCAGTGGGTCTTTATTGAATCATTTTGCCTGCAAGTAGCAATGCCAGTGACTGGCAGGGGAATGTT
The DNA here is from genome assembly GCF_008360975.1 of Lichenostomus cassidix. NCBI lineage: Eukaryota > Metazoa > Chordata > Aves > Passeriformes > Meliphagidae > Lichenostomus > Lichenostomus cassidix. Next base: position 48,185 of record NW_028147648.1, read on the forward strand.
GATAACTGCATTGATGTGCATTAGATGTGAATGTTGGGAGGATTCTCTGTATCTTCTGAAAAAAGGATGGGACATGTTTTTGGATATAAAGAAAAGCCACATTGACTTAGGAAGTTCACTTTGTTATTGGAGATACTGCACTCAGTAGAG
>NW_028147649.1:0-47654 GCF_008360975.1 Lichenostomus cassidix
CACAGCCAGTGGGATCCAATGTCCAGCAGGAAAATCCCTGTGTGCCTCACAATGAGTTCCACAAAACAGCCTGGCAGCTGCTGGCCTGCAGAACAGAGAGTTCTGGAAAATCTCCTTGGCATGGCTGAGAGCTCTGCTCCCTGCAGAGATCCTACAGAATGATCTCTGCACCAGGGCAGCTCTCTAGGAGGAGAAGTGGACACAAGAAAAGGAGCTTTTGCACCAGACCAAGGCCTTGTGGCACAAGTCACAAGCACTTGGTGTCCCTGCATCCCTCCCGCCCCAGGCAGTGCCTTTCTCCTCTGCCCCACACAGCACACACTGCAACGCCCCAGAGACCAAAAGGCTTCAGCCTTCAGCAGTTTGCCCCAAATCAATGGCTACAGCACAATGAAAACAACAAGCTCTTCTGATTTGTCAAATCCATCATTTATTTCAATAAAAGCATCTTGTGGAACCTGTTCTAACTGAGCAAGAGCTACAGCTCAGCTGCCTGAGGAACATATTCCAGGTCAAATGTTAAATAATATTATCTATCATTAAAAAAAGACCTCCCTAGCAGTTTTCTTTCCCAACTAATGTCTAGTTTAAACCTTTGGAACTTCTTACCTTGTTTAATTAATTAATTTAGTAATTTAGCTATTAGGGCTTAATTTTAATGAACTTAATTAGTTAGTTATTAATTTTTATTAATAATTAATTTTTTTTTGTTTCTTAATTAAACAGGAAAAGAGGGCATGAGAGGGCCTTTATCCAATTATCCTTAATTCTAGAAGAGAGCTCTACTAATATCTAGCCCTATTTTAAGCTACAGAATTTAAGTCTAATAAATTCTCTTACTTTTGCTCCTCAAATTCTTGAGGCAGCAAGTACAATGGCACCTCAGTCTTGAGCCTCCTGGCCCTGCAGCAGATGGACATTGCCACCCAACTTGGTGGCATCTGCAGAATGACTGAGGGTGCCTTCAGTGGTCTTGTCCAGGTCATTGGAAATGTCACTGCCAAAGTCAGGGTTTGGTTACTCAGACCAGAACCCTGGTTTGCTTTGGCACGTCTTGTTTCCTGGTCACCTCCATGTCACAAAGAAGGAGAAGCAGGTTCTTTGTTTGGGGCCTTGCCAGAGTGGTGAAGGTGCCTTTGAACCACATTTTTTGGGGAAGGGAACCTCTCCATCCCAAGCCTGCCAGTCGCATGCCAAGAGCTGTGAGGGATGCCTGGGACAATGCAAAGGCACTGCAGATCCTCCAGCCAACACATCCACTTTCTGCAGGGCCTGGCTCAGGGGCTGTGCACAAACACACATGGAGCAAAGGAGAGCAAGGACAGAGCGTTCCAGAGCTCATTCCAGTGCTCATGCCTCCGTGGGTGTTACACCATTGGCATTCCCACGGAGCCATGGTGGGATGGCTCCTCTGACTGGAGCACTGGAATGAGGTGTCTGAGGCTCCCAAATGCCCTGAGCACCCTCCTGAAGTGGGACAGCTGCCACTCGGGGACAGCCACAGCCACAGCTGAGCGCAGGCCTTGCAGACACTCAAACAACCACCTGTGCCACTCTAGGAATTGCTGTCCCCAAGTGCCATCTGGAATGTCCCATAGGAGGGACCCTGAGTCACTGTCTGTCATCCTCTATCCTCCAGGCTGGGTGGCTGCATTCCGGCCACAAGTCACTTGGGAGGGACACAGAGCCACTGTCCTCGTCAGCGTTCCCACTCAGGTCTCTGTCTTCAGCCCAGGCCTCTAATGGGAGAGACCCTGAGCCACTCTCTGCCTCACTGCTCCAGCTCAGCTGTGTCTTCAGCCCACGACCAACATGGCAAGGAGCCTGAGCCACTCTCTTCCCCAGGCCTGCTGCTCAGCTCTGCATCTTCAGGCCATGCCTCAGCTGGGAGGGACCCTGAGGCTCTCTCCTCCTCAGTGCTCCAGCTCAGGTGTGTGATCTCTGCCCAGGCTGTGGACAGCCCTGGCAAACTGCACACAGACCTGAGCTCCTCAGAGCTGGATCCCTCTGTGGTTGGTGCCTCTGACAGGCATGGCTCTGCCCCTGCCCCTGCCCCCTGCCCACCGGGATCTTCCAGCTGGCTGGGCAAGGGGCTTGGGGGCACTGGTGCATAACTGGGTATGGAGTTGAGGCCTCTTCCCCACTGTGAGGGGCTCTGATGGGCAGAGCTGGGACTTGGCCTGTGGCTGGCCATGGATGAAGTTTCCTGTGCTCTGCCCAGGCCTGGCAGGGCCTCACAGGAGGCCTCTCTTCTCCACTTCTTCAGCTTGGGTGTCATTCATGTTCCCCTTGACAGTCTTCCTCCAGGATGACACAGGCGTTTTCCTCAGTCTCTGGTTGTGTCAGCACAGCCCCTGCTGCTGCCCCTGCCCCCTGCCCACCCAGAGCTTCCAGCTGGCTGGTCTCTGGGCTGGGGGGGCAGCAGGGGCTGTGCGGGGCAGCTGCCCGGCTCTCCGGCCCCAGTGCGGGGGCTGCTGCTGCCGTCCCTGTCCCCGTGCCCTGATGCGGGGGCCGCCGTGTCCCCGGCTGCTGGCCGCGTCGCCGGATCACAGCCGCCATCCCGCTCAGGATGGCACGGGAGCCGCGCCGCAGCGAGCGCAGCAGAGCGTGGCCGCGGCCCCTGGGGCTGTGCGGGGCTGCCCGGCTCTCTGCTGCTGCCGCCTGCGCCACAGAGGCAGCACAGGAGTCACGGTGCTCCTCAGCTTCCTGCGGGGCTGCCCGTGACTCGCAGTTGGACAGCTGCACGGAGCAAGAGAAGGATGAGGACCAGCTGGCCCTCTGCGGTGCAAACGGCCCCCCTGGCACAGCAGCTCCCTCCGTGCCCGCAAGCCCGGCCCCAAGCCCGAGCGCATCCCTCACCTTCTGCCTCCCAGGGAATCGCAGCCACTTCTTCTTGGGCTGGACGCCCACGGTGCTCTTCTCGCTTGTCGCCATCTCCGTCACACTGTGACACTTCGCTACTGCGGGAGATGCTGTCTCCTGACAGAGCAGCTCTCTCTCCTGGCAGTGGCACCCCCGGGCTCTCGGTGCCCTTTTATAGCCTCCCGCTCACGCCGTGTCCCCAGGTGTCACAATGGGCTCTGGGCACACGCAGCCACACGTCACAGAGGAGCCTGCAAGGCGCTGCTGTCCCCATGGGCCACTCCCCAGCAGCCCCAGGACAGCGGCGGGCTAGGGGGGCTCAGAACCAGCTGCAAACCGGCTGGAACCGGCTGGGACAGCAGTGTGCAAAGAGGGCGGTGACAGAGCTGTCACACAGCCTCTCGCAGGGACACATCAGGGACTGCAAAAGCAATCAGTGCATGTGCCACAGCTTTAAAAAACTGGGTTTGCACATCATGCACAGCTGTAAAGTTCTAGAAGGCATCGCTGCAGGCTGAAATTTGTTTGTAAATAATTAGAAGGTAGAAATGCTTGTGGAAACTGTTCTAAAAAATCCTTTTTCTGTCCAAAAAATAATTTTTTTGGTGTCTATTAATGCTGATCATTGCACACTCAGCAGAGAATTCCCTTCTCAAATCAGGATAGAGGCCCCACTGAAAAATGCAGAGGCTCTTGCCCATGGAACATGTGCAAGCCCAAGTTTAGGGTCAAGAACTGTGGTGTGCAAATACTGGGCTCATTGGGAAAAAGGTTTTCCTTCCAGCAGAGTTGAGAATTCCATTTGTCCCTTTTTTAATGCAGAGTAAAACAGAGGAGAACTCTCACAGTTCAGGAGGCAAAGGAAAGAAGTCCAGAGATGAGCTGTTGGAATACAATTTTCAAAAAAGGCTGAAATGTTCACACAGCTCCATTTGAAACTGGGAAATTGCAAGAGGAAGTGCTGGTGAATACTCCCATTTCGGAGGGCTTGGATGGGCTCTTGGGAAGGACTTGTTCCCTGGGAGGGTGGGGAGGCCCTGGCACAGGGTGCCCAGAGAAGCTGTGGCTGCCCCTGGATCCCTGCAAGTGTCCAAGGCCAGGTTGGACACTGGGGCTTGGAGCAGCCTGGGATAGTGGAAGGTGTCCCTGCCCATGGCAGGGGGTGGCACTGGATGGGCTTCAAGGTCCCTCCCAACCCAAACTGTTCTGGGGTTCCATGATTCTCTGGTTCTACAAACTACTGTGAAACATATCACATCAGCGTGGAGAAGTCAATTCCATCCTGCTTAGAGATCCAAAGGATAATATTTGATGTGTTTCATCTGTTAGAATTTTGCCATGACTCTGGAACAGGAGATTCCTCTAAAATGTAATAGTGGGAACCTAAAATCTTTCAATATAAGGATTTAATGTGTGCCATCTACCAATGACGACTCTGAATGAGGCTGCATGTGACACCCTCCAGTATTAATTTAACAAATAATTCTTCAGGATATTTGAATGACAGTGAATTTACTGTCATTCACACACTCTGACACTGAAATTTCTTGAAAGTCAGAATGGAAACCAAGTTGGATTTACCTCTCCAAAAGACAACATATATTTTATAACTTTCAAATTATAAACATGTAAAAGTAGAAGAAGAACCCAGTGAAGCAAATTAGGAAGAACAGAGCTCTCTAAGGGATCCCTGAATGTTTCTTCACAGAAAATCACAGGAGCTCTCTTCAGCATTGAGTAAATGCTTAAGTAAATTGAGTATCCATTAAGCATTGAGTAAATAAACATCTGTGATTTCCAGACTCATTGTCATGCATGTTTTTAAAGTTATCCATAAACCCTTTAAATATGTTTGGCATTTCTATCTCTTAGAAGCTGTTGGGAAATTTTGTTACGCTCCTTGAGGTGAATAAAACACACACTTGCTCTGAAATATTGCAAAGCAAAGCACAGACAATTGGTGTCTTGGTTCAACCCAGGCAGCACCTCACAGCCCCTCGGTCACTCCCCACCAGTGGGATCAGGAAGAGAGTTGGGAGGGTAAAAACTGGAGTGGGTTGAGATCAAGGCACTTTAACAGGGAAAGCAAAAGGCACCACATGGGCAAAGCAAAAGAAGGAATTCCTTCAGCCCTTCCCAGGGCTGGGCAGCTGTTCAGCACCTCCAGGAGAGCAGGGCTCCATCCCACGGAACAGTGACTTGGGAAGACAAAAAGCATCCTCCCAAATGTTCCCCCTTCCTCCTTCTTCCCCCCACTGCATATCCTGAGCATGAAGTGACATGGTCTGGGATATCCCTGGGGTCACAATGATGCCTTAATAATTTTGGGGGTTTTTTCTCTTCAAATGTCTGTAACTTGGTGTAGTTCTGTGCTCTTACAGAATGCTGAAAACCTCTGTTCCCAACACATTTAATCAAAACAAAGCTCTTGGGACAGAGATTCAAGGACGTATTCATTACCCTAGGGCCAGAAAATATCTAAAGAACAGTGGAAAGGGGGGAGCAGGGCCTGGGGTGGTCAATATCATCACCTGAAGGTGTGATTAGAGAATTAGGAACCAATATGCTAATAAGACAAAACTTATAAAAGATAAAGAGCTTGTGACCTGGTGTCCATTTTGGGTGTAGCCCCTGAGGGAGACTTTGCTTTCTCAAATGTACCTTGAAGGCCTTGAAAAAATTTGCCTGCTTTTTATACACCTAATTGCAGGGACAGGGAAAGGAGTGTGGGCAGTGCCTCCTCTGAGCCTCAGGGAACTTCCAGAGGAGGATCCAGGGCAGCCCCAAGGCCATCTGGCAGGCCTGGAACAAGGCAGGCAGCTCTGAGCAGCCTCCATGGCCCCAGCAGAGCTCGTGTGGGAGGGCTGAGTGCAGGGAGCACCATCAGCTGCCTGTGTGTCCCAGCTGGAGCAGCAGAGCCCAGCAGAGGCAGCCCATGGCCCCGGGCAGCACAGCCCCCGTGCTCTGCAGAGCAGCACCCCCAGCTCTGTGGGGCTGTGGGGAGCAGGGCAGGGGCTGCAGCAATGGCTGCTCAGGCCAGCACAGCCGTGATCCCCTGGGAAAGGCTCTGTGGGCAGCTGGGATGTGCCAGGAGAAGAGCAGGAGCCCTTGTGTGTGTGCACAGGAGCCCTGGCAAGAGCTGGGGCAGCAGGAGCTGCCTGAGGAGCCCCGGGGCAAACTTTCTGCTGCTGTCCTGGGCAGTGGGGCTGTCCTGGGGCTGCAGGAGATGCCAGAGCTGAGGATCTCCTGAGCATTCCAGACACAGAGTCACTGTCCCTGTCCTCCATTGCTTCCCATTCTTGCTGCAGGGCCAGATAGAACTGGGCTGCTCTGCTGGGCTGGGGCAGAGGTAGGGAGAGGCTGGACTGGGCAGTGCCAGGGAGAGGAAAACAATGGACCCTTGGTTATACAAGTCCCAGCAGTGTCAGAATGGTTCCATGGAGCCCCAGAGTGTCACAATGATCTCCCTTATTCCATGGGCCCCCAGAGTGTCACAATGGCCCCTTGGTTGCTCGAGGCCCTGAAGTGTCCAAATGGTCTCCATGGTTCCAGAAGGCCCTGCAGTGTCACAATGGCCCCTTGGTTCCATGATGCACCACAGTGTCAGAATGGCCCTTGTTTCTATGGGGCCCTGAAGGACCCCAGAAAGGTCTCCTTGGATCTGCAGTATCACAGTGGACCCTTGGTTGCATGAAGACCTGAAATGTCACAATGCTCTCCTTGGTTCCATGGTTCTCCACAGTGTCACAGTGTCCCTTGGCTGGTTAGGGCCCCATGATGTCACAATGGCACCTTGGTTCATGAGGCCTTGCAATGTCACAATGATCTCCTTATCTTCATGGGGCCCAATGGCACAATGGCACCTTGGTTCCTTTAAGCCCCACAGTGTCACCATGGTCCCCTGGGTTACACGAGGCCCTGCAGTGTCACAATGCCTCTTTGGTTCTATGGGGCCCTCAGCGTCTGTTTTGCTGCTGGGCAGTGTCAGTACCAAAGACAGAGACACCAACTGAGGGAACAGTGTAATTTATTATAACACAAAAGTGCAAAGAATTAAAAAAAGGATAAACTCAGCAATGCAGAGAATCATTAGCAAAGAATTACAAAAGGATAAGATGGACAAAGCACCCAGTCATCTCTACCAAAGGTTGCCTGAAGGGATTTAGAAAGATCCATCACCAGTTACCCTCAGACTTTACCATCACCCAGACCCACACAGCAGCTGGGGAAGCTGTCACAGCCAAGGACTGCAGAACCACTCTGGACACTGGGAATTCCTGCAGCTGTGTCCAGCCACAGGTGAGGCTTCCAACCTCGCTGGGAGAGAGCCCAGCTTGGAGAGTGCTGAACAAACAAACTGACAGCACTTCCAGTGCAGGAACATCTGGATTCATTCTCCTGATTGGTTTCTCCCAATGCCTGGCCAGGGCTCAAGGAGGAACCAAGGGAGTTGACTTTGACCATACACCCCCAAACAAGGCCAGATGTGGCCTTGTCCAGTTTCTAAATACAGAAAGGTAAATCCATATTCCACCAGTGCACAGATACATAGATCATATTGCTATTAATATTTCAGTGATGAGCAGTTTCAAATATAGTGGTTGGTTGGAAGGTTCATCTGGTTCTTAGCTTTGGCTTAGGGCCTGTTGTTCAGGCCTTAGTACTTCAATGGGTCCTTTGACCAGCAGATAAACTACAACCTTCATAATCATTCTTTTGATAACAGTCTTACATTTAGGTATTAGGCATAAAGGCACTGTGTCTTGTTCTTCAATTAATTGCTGTTCAAGTTCACTACTGAGATCTATAATTTGCATTCCTTTTAAAACATGTCTAATTACTTCCTATTCTCTATGTTCTTTATCAAATCCCCCTTTTTCTTGAGACTGTGTCTCTTCTCAGACAAGTCTCAGTGCTCCATTTTTCAGCACAAAGTGTTAAAACAACTCTAACATGGAATCATAACACACCAAGTGCACACACTGCAATGATTACAGTCACTGCCACAAATGCATTTCACAGCAGCCTCCAATTTGGCAGCCATGAAGCCAATCCCACCAGGAATGATTTTCTTCTTTCTGCCACTCTTCTACTGCTCTTTCTATTGAGGTCATTCCTGACTGTTGGACTTCAAACCCATCACTGATACAAGTGCAACATTCCTGTCCTAGAATAGCACAGGTTCCTCCCTGGACAGAAAGCAGATAATCCAAGGCCATGTGGTTCTGTAGAGCTCCCAGTTTGTGTTTGTTGGAGCTCACAGGAGGTGCTATTCAATATTTTAGCAGTATCATTTGATATTTCTTCTAATAATCGATTTAGCTCCTTAACATAAACTCTACAGGGCAAAGCAATGTACATGGGACAGAGGGTGAACCAGAATCTTTGGCTTTCTGAAATCAAAGGCACTCTTTGGGTGGAAAATGTTCCCTTGGCCCCAGCTCTTCCCTGTGGTTGTTGCCAAAGTAGCCAAAAGGGTGGCACTGCAGCTGAGAGTGGTGTAACACTGACCCTGAGCAGCTCCAGCTCCACAAGCTCTATTGACCTTGTGAGTGATGTTCAAGCACAGAAATCCTTTCACATTCTGGCCTCTAACTATAACAGGGTAAATTTCTCCTGAAGGCAAATCCTAGTGAATCCTGTGAAACTGATAAATGTATTCCTCTGTTCCACAGTACAGTTTTCTTTAATTATCCCTTCATTGTCTCTGTTACAAGTCAGAGCCCATTGACAGAGTTCTGCCACCCTGTAGCGTGGGCCCTCCAAGGGAATCCTGTTCCTCCCAACATTAGTTGAGAACATACCCAGTAATTAGTTACACTGAGTACTTTGGCTACTTTGACCTTTACATTTTCATAAGTATTTTCATTACTAATCCCTTGGTGAAACTCCAGATGTGTTTCTGACAAGCAAAGATTCTGGTTGACTATCAAGATACAACTTACAGCCATAACCAGTACTTTAGTGACAAGGTTATTCATTCTTTTTCCTCAATCTCATTCAGGTGAGGAACAGTAATTCCATTGTCCATGGAGCTGGCTCCTTTTTAATTCCACAATAATGCCCTCAAGGTCCTTTGCTGTTCAGCTTCACCGCGGTGTCTGTGGGTAACAAGGCTTGGTGGGGTCCTTTCCCCTTCGGCTGGAGAGCTGCCAGCTCCCAGTCCTTGAGGTGCTCCAGGCTCCTGGCTGGAATTCCTGTGGAAGGCACTCAGGGTCACATCAGCCTTCACATGGAGCCCTGTGGATCAGAGCATTTTCCAAAGGGAACGTTGGGGCAAACAGGGAGATTTGGTCTGGCAGGATCTGTGAAACAACATCCTATAACATCTACTTGTTCTCCCATAGAACACTTGGCTGCAGGGGCATCTTCCCATTGTTCCTGCCCAGGTTTCAGGATTCAAACTGCGTTGTCTTTCCCCAGAGCTGTTCCTTCAGCTGGCTCAGGAGGGTCATTTGGCCTCTGGACCCACACCTCGGTACCATTATTAGGACTGCTGGATCCAAACCCTTTATCTTTACAAGCAGCAGTGATTTGAGGTGGATCTCCATTTTTTACAAATGTCTTTAAAACTACAATATCAATAATGGTCCTACCCTGTCACGGGGTTGAATAATCCAATCTTGTTCACTATTGTTTAACAGAATTACTTGAATTTCTCCTTGATAATCTGCATCAATTCCTCCTCCCATGACATGAACACTTTGCAAGGCCAAGCTGCAGTGAGCAGTTATCAAACCAAAGTGTTCTGGAGGAATCTGAATTCCTGTTTTGGTATTGATAACTCTCATTTGCTTCTGATTTATCCTCATTAAATCTAATGCATAAAGGTCCAGCCATGCAGCTTCTGGAGAGGACCTGTAAGGGCTTCTCCATCAGGACAGGTTCCCATCTCCTCATTTTTTCATCTGCTCTTTTAACATACCCTCCATCTATTCCAGAAATCCTACAGCTTGTGGATAGTGTGGTATATGAAAAACCCAGCAGCCTTAGACACTTTATTTCTCACAGTAACAGAAAAAGCATTCCATATCACAGTATCAGCAAACCCTATAAAAATAGCCAATTTCATCCCATCCTCCTTTATTCATTATACACAAACTCGCCAATTTTCCCACTGATGTTCAGGTCCTGGCCAAACATTTTCTGTAGGGTATTTAGTGTTACATCCCTGAGCAGCAAAAGGTAACAAATTAATATTGTCAGCATTATTTCACATTATTAATAATTTGTGTATATATATATACACATACATATTTTTACATATATATTTACATATAATTATATATATATTATATTATTATATTATTTCACTTGCACAAAGAAATCTGAGGTCAAGATTAAAAACTTCTGTTGCTCCATGTGGGAGCATTCCAAAAACCAATTGTTCCTTCTGTTGGTGCTTTTTCCAATATACTGTTAACAAAATTTATCCTCATCTTCCCAAACCCACAAGATCTTTTCCTTTTTCCATATGCAATTTTAGATGCATTTTAATACATCCAGTGGATCACCTTCTTTTAGCTGACTTCCCCATTGCTCACACAGTGCTCTGATCTCAGCCCACTCCAGAGCCAGTGAACTATAGGGAAGGTCTTCCCAACCAGGAATCTTGGATGGGACCAATTCCTTACACTAATATTTAAAAAGTGACATTTTGCTGTGATCTGGACAGACTATGCCAATGTTGTTTTGCCAGTGGGCAGGGCCAGCACCAAAGACACAGACACCAACTGAAGGAATCAGTGCAATTTCCTATAGTTCAGAGCAGCAAAGAACCACAACAGGAGAAGCTCAGCAATGTACCCAATCATTCCTACCAAAGATTGCCTGAAGGGATTTAGAAAGATCCATCACCAGTTACCCTCAGACTTTACCATCACCCAGACCCACACATCAGCTGGGGAAGCTGTCACAGCCAAGGACTGCAGAGCCACTCTGGACACTGGGAATTCCTGCAGCTGTGTCCACCCACAGGTGAGGCTTCCAACCTTGCTGGGAGAGAGCCCAGCTTGGAGAGTGCAGAACAAACAAACTGACAGCACTTCCAGTGCAGGAACATCTGGATTCATTCTCCTCTTGGATTCTCCCAAAGCCTGGCCAGGGCTCAAGGGGGAACCAAGGGAGTTGAATTTGACCATACAGCCCCAAACCAGGCCAGATGTTGGATTTCATGGCCTTGTTTAGCTTCTAAATACAGAAAAGTCAATACATGATTCACTAATTAGTGGATACATCTATCACAATGCTAATGATCATGCATGTTTTGTTAATGAGTGGATACAAAGACAACCTTAGGTTGGAAGGTTCATGGAGAGGTCACCTTTGGCTCAGGCCTGTTGTTCAGGCCTCAGTCAGGCCTCTTGTTCAGGCCTTGGCACTTCAGGGATGTGGTTTAGTGCTGGGCTGACTGTGCTGGGTGAACGGCTGGGCTTGATGAGCTCAGAGGTCTTTTTCAACAGAAAAGATTCTAGAATTCCAGGATTCTATCTGCTCCATTCAGCCTGGTCCATGTTAGCAGCATTAATTTGCTCAAAAAGTTCCCTCTTGGTCAGCTCTTGAGGCCTGAGGCTTCAGGCCCTTTAGCTCCTGGTGCTAAGCTGCTCATGCTGAACCAGATGACTCAGAGAGAAGAATACAGTTCATCCAATTCCTTCTGGGACACTGAGAGGGGAGGGTGTGAAAACAGGAGCATTGCTTGGTGTCACCTCCTCTCTGCCCTTCATGCCTTTCAGTGCTCTGAAACAGCCAAGAGCTTTCTTCAAGAGTGCAAGGAAGCAGCTTTTCCTTCTGCCAGGTCTGGCTCTCTCCAGTCTCTGCACTTGACTGCTTTTGTCCCTCTTGCTGTGCCCTCTGTTCCCCCTCTGCTCGCTGGCTGCTGCCCAGGACTGTGCAACTGGCCCAGATCAAGTGCTCGAGAGCCTCATTCTCTGCCCTTGGAGCTGCCTGGGCACAGCAGCCTTTTCCATCTGCAAGCTCCATATGGACAGGGAGTGCCCAGCTCCGTTCCTTGCACAACCTCCAGGAGCCCAGGGCCTGCATCTCAAGTCCCTGCTGGCACTGAGGGCCCCCAGGTGCCTCAGGCTGCTGTGACACCACTGCAAACAGGAGGCAAGAGTGGCAGGGGCTGTGCTCAAAGTCAGGTCCATTTCCTCCTGCTGCTGCTGCTGCTGCTGCTGCTGTGGGGTCATTTGTCCAGCCCTGCCCCAGACTCAGGGATTAGCTCCAGGCCCTGCTGCTGCTCCCTGGGATCAGCCAAAATTTGGTTGTTGCTCTCAAAGCCAGCAGAAGCAGTGGCTGAAGCAGCAGGTGCTGACAGTGCCCCAAGCCCTGGGGCCAGTGGGAAGGGAGCTGCTTCACATGAGAGCCAGGAGCAAAGGACATTTCTTTTTTAGGACATGTTTCCTGGTTCAAGAAAAGAAAAAGAGAGAAAAGAAAAGAAAAAAAGCCTAGATGAAATATGAAAGACAAAAGCAAAACTTAGGTGTGTAGTGTAAAATCTTCTGTAACTTTGGATTAAGAGGTAACTGATTTTTGTAAAAGGGAACTCAGTTATTTACTTTTTCAGTGTGCTGATAGAATGGATCTATCTTACTGATCCTCAGCAGCCTTTTTTTAATAGATTTTGGGGTTTGTTTCCAATATTAAGTAATTTAAATTGTGGTTGAAGCAATAGGAAATTGATTGTGCCCTGCCAGCTCCGAGCAGGACTGGGAATCCAGATTCTCCTGATCCCCATCTCATTAGCAAGATGGCCTTCCTTCTCACCCTGTGAATGAGCTATGCATTCCCTTTGAAATTGTCAGGGGTTTCTTAACAATCCCACTTACAGCTTTTTGCTCTGGTTTGGAAGTGGAGAAGGGCAATTCTTCATTCACCAACTCCAGACAGCACTGCCTTAGGAACAACAGCCCACTCGCCAGGTTTGGCTCACTCGTGGCACTTCTAGAGGAGGAAGAAAGTGCAATTGCACAATTCCAACCCAAAAGGAATGAAGAGTGGGACAGACAAAACATCCTGTGGAGATACAGGCGTTCAGCTGGGACTGTGGAGTGTTGGGGTTCTTGCCAGTTGGATGTGTATCCCTCACTGCAATCTCTGGGCCTGCAGGAGAGTCTCACTCACCTGCACAAGCAGAAAGCTCTGTCGGTGTGCTCAGAACAGGCTCGTCTGATGCAGAGCTGTCAGAGCAATGGGAGGGCAGAGCAGGCCCAGCCGTGCCCAGGGCTGAGCCCCAGCAGAGCCCTGGCAGAGCCCAGAGCAGCCTCAGCATCCGCAGAGCCCTGCTGGAAGGAGAGAAACCAGAAACTGCCCGTCAGCTGAAGGCTCCTGTCCCCCTTGTCCCAACTGCCCGCAGTGCCCAGGCCATGCTGGCTGAGCTCAGAGCTGTGCCCAAACCTCCCCATCATTGCTGCCTGTGGGAGGAGAGCAGGAGGGCAGGACATGTGCCCAGCCTCCAGCCAGCCATGGCAGATCCACCTCAGCAGCTGCCCAGAGCCAAAGAGGAGCTTGGCAGATGACTGAAGAAGTTTTGCATCCACCCCAGCCAAAGGGGAAAACTTTTGGGGCCCAGCCAGGCTGTGCAATGCACAGATGTGGGAGCATCCCCCTGGCTTTGAACTCACCTGTAGATCAGGTGTGGAGTGTGTCTTTGAAGAAAGTGCCAAAGCTGATCATCTTCAGCTTGCTGGGTCGCCAGGTTGAGGTAGAGGTTGTCAATCCTTGAAGTCCTCCTTGGTGTCTCCAGCTGCAGCTCCACCTGGTGCAGCATCTCCAGGGGCTCCTGCTTCTTCCCTGGGGGCCACACCAGGCTGTCAGTGTTCTGCCCATGGCCCCAGCCAGCAATGAACCAGGACAAGCAAAACCAGGGTGGATGGTGGCCACCAGTGCTTGCCAGACCAGATCTCCAGCTCAGCTCCACCACAAGAGCTGTGAGTTCCCTGATGATCCCTGCTCAGAGCTACAGGCAGGTCAAAAAACATCTGGTTTGCTTTACTTCTGATTGCCAAAAGATGTGTGGAGCTGTTACCTGCCAGGCCCCTGGACCAAACTGTGCATGTGCATCTCTCCCATCTTCTAGGGCAGATGAACATCCTGCATCCAAGGATCGTTGAAGAGGTCCTCCAGCGATGGCCTGTCCATGGGTTGCATGGACAGACACCTCTCAATAACATCTTGGCACTCTGAGGAGAGAAACCAGAAACTGCCAGTCAGTTGGAGAAGGGTCCTGTCCACTTTTCCCTCCCCCTCTTCCCATGCCAAGGCCATGCTGGGTGTGCTAGAACTGTGCCTAAACTTCCCCATGGATCCTCTGTTTTGGAGGAGGGCAGGAGAGCAGGACATGTGCCACCTCCTCAGCAGCTGCCAGAGCAGGATGCTCATGAGCCTGCTGCTCTCTCCCAGCACTGGTATTCCCCCTGTGCCACAGAGATGAGGATCCACCTTGAGAGAGCCGTCGTGGCAACAAGATCCGCCCCCAGATGATCTCCTGGCCCCTCCTGAATGGGTGCTTCCCGACGACCAGGTGGTACAGCAGGAGGCCCAGGGTCCAGATCGTTGCTGCCCCACCGTTGTAGAATTTGAGGTGGATCCACTCTGGTGGGCTGTAGGACAGGGTTCCTGTGGAATACAGATGGAGTTCATCAGGGGATGCTGCTGCTCCCAGAGCCTCACCCCACATCCCTGGGCATGCAGGGGCTGCACCAGTGGCACACAGGGTGACCTGCTGCCCTCTCACCAGCACCTGTGACTCGTGTACAAACTTGGGGTTGGAAAAGAAGCCACTGGTGTTGGAATGAGGCAGCAGAAGCCCTGGGGAGGTCCAACCACGACATGCAAAATAAAACCATTCCCAGAGGTGGGGAAAAACCACTCTCATCCCTCCCTGCATTGCCCCCAAAAAACAATTACAAGCCAAGACAAACAAGGGGAGTGGAGCAGTCCAAGACCTTCCTCGCCTGCCTACCAAACTGGCTGGGGCATGGGGTCTGACACCCCTCACTGCTACACTCATTGGGGTTTTGTCAGACTGACTGCCCCAGCCCCAGCCCAGCCAAGGGCAGAGTGGGTGGTGAAGGTGGTCAACAGGGCTGCAAGCTGCCCCCCTTCGACCCCCACCCAAAAGTAACTTGGCTGAAGAGTTAATCCCATGCCTGGCAGCTACAGGAGAAGCCCCAGTGCTACACCCAGGCTGGACCATGAGATGCCCAGGAGCATCCCCTGGGAAGGCTCACCTGCAAATTGGGTGTAGGCTGTGTCTTGGAGGAAGGTGCCACAGCCAAAGTCGATAAGTTTCAGCTGCATGGTGTCCAGGTCGAGCAGGATGTTCTCGGGCTTGATGTCCCTGTGCAGCACCCCGCAGCTGGTGCAGTGCCGCACGGCCTCCAGCACCTGCCGGAACATCCCCCGTGCCTCCTCCTCCGGCAGGAACCTCCGCTCCGCCAGGAAATCCGACAGGTCCTGACAGCGCTCTGGATGCTCCAGCACCAACAGGTAGTCGCTGGGGAGCTCAACCCACTCCAGGAGCTGGATGACACCAGCACAGCCAGTGGACACCTTGTGCAGCAGCACGATCTCCAGGGGCGCACGGGTGCCATCGGGCTGCGGGAGGACCACGATGCCATCAGTGGGGCTGAGGCCATGCCAGGGCTCTAGGACCCCTCACCCAGCCCGGGATGCTCTGCGCCCCCCGCTCACCCCACGCCCGCTCTACCTCCCTCGAGGCGTCCTGGCAGCTCCCACCCTGCCGGGCCCCGGCTTATCCCCGCCCGGCACGGCCCGGGTTCTGCCGCTGGCCCCGCTCACTCACCAACTCGCCCCAATGATGGATGCGGTTCCGAGACACACATTTGATGGCTACCTGCGAGCAAGAGAGAGCAGCGGGCTCAATTCGCCGCCCGCCCTGCCGAGCTCCACCCTCCTCCTCCTCCTCCTCCTCCTCCTCCTCCTCCGCCCGCCGCCAGCCCCGCCACTCACCGGGGCGCCGTCCGCTAGCCGCGTCCCCGCGTAGACGCTGCCGAACCCGCCTGTGCCCAGCAGCGCACCCAGCCGGTATCGCTCCTGCAGGGCCTCCTGCGCCTTCCCTGCGGGCGACACGCGGCCGTCACCGCTCGGCCCGGGGCCACACACGGCCCCCGACCGCCTCTGCACCGCCCCGGGCCGGGCATCCACCTCTGAACGGGGCACGGGCGGCTCGGGGCCGGCGGCCGGACTGCCGAGCGGCGGAGCTCGGGCCGGAGAAGGCGCAGCGGAGGCGGCGGGAGCGGCCGCGCCGCGTGTGTCCTCCTCGGGCCCCGGGAAGAGCCGGGGCTGGGGTTGGGGTTGGGGCCGGGTTCGGGTTCGGGGCCGGACCCGGGGCCGCAGTCGGGGTCGGGGCCGGGACGGGACCCCGTGTCGGGGCCGGGGCCAGGCTCGGGACAGGCGGAGCCAAAGGGTGGCGATGCCGCCCCAGCCCCAGCCACTGATGCCCGCCCACCAGCGCCACAGCCAGGCTCGCCGGAGCCGGGCAGAGGCGAGAGTGCGGCGGGACGCCCAGGGGCGGGGAGGGGGCAGCCCCGCCCGGGACCGGGGGCGAGCCTGGGGCATGGCCCGGGCTGGAAGGGGAAGAGGGAGGGCGAGAAAGGAGGGGACACAGGGAAAGGGACACCGGGAGAGGCTGTGGGACAGGGGGAGAGGGAGAGGAGGAGCAGGATAAAGGGAAGGAGAGGGTCCTAGAAACTCTAAAAAAAAAGAGGGTCGCCGCTGCCGCCGCTGCCGCCGCTGCAACTGAAGCTCCGGGGCCGTTTGTCCGAGTGGCCGTTTGTCCGAGTGGCCGTTTGTCCGTTCCCCGCTCGCCCCCGCGCGCCCCACGGCCGAGCCCCGCGCGCCCCCGGGGGCAGTCCCTGAGTCTGTCCAAACACGGGAACTTTGCCGTGTTCAGCCCACATCCAGAGGCTTGACTGCTGCACAGTGGCACAGCAATCCCCTTGGCTGCTCTGTGCATTGTCCCTGCTGAGGGTCAAACACTAGCAGAGCACATTCCCTATCTCTAGAATTCATACCTGACCCAAGCACTGCACTTGTGTCTCCAGCATTGCTTTCCAAGCAGAACGGGGAAAGACAAACTGTGTGTACCTCATGGTATTTCGGAGAGTCTAAAACATGCTAAGTCATAGATCTTCGAGGTGAGATCCATTTGCAGTTAATGGCATAGAGAAGTAGTGCAACATGGAAAAGGGGAGCACATAAATAGAGGAAAACATCTCAGATTGTTTCTTTACATTTTCATTTCACTTCTGGAAAGCTGTTTCAGTTTTCCAGGAATCTTCTCCACAGTCCTGTTTGCTCTTTTCAAGAACCTTTCCTGGAGGGAATGAATTGGAGTGATTTTTGGGCTGCACTGGCCCTGGCCGGGTGCCTGGTGCCACCAAAGCCGCTCTGTCACTCTCCTCACAGGTGCAGGACACAGAACTCAGGAGGAAAGGCTCGTGGGCTGGGATAAGGGCAGGGAGAGGTCACTCACTGGTCACTGTCAGGGGCACAACAGACACAAGTTAGGGAAATTAATGGAATTGATTTCCAAGCAAGTCACAGTATGACAAGGAGAACTAAAACAAACCCTAACAAAACACTTTCCCCACCCCTTCCTCCTTCCCAGGCTCCCAGCCTCCACCTGCAGTCCCTCCTCTGCTTTCTCTGCAATTGGAAATTTGTCACCAGCCACAAACTTTGCTTTAGCCTCATCCCGGGATCTCTTCCTGGAGAGGAAGAACTTTCTCCAACAGAGATTTAGAGTGCAGCAGCCTTTGAGGCTCAGGGTGTTTCTCCTGCAGCTCCTTGTAGGTCTCCTCTTCCCGTGCTGGGTCTCCTGCACCCCAGAACTCTGCCAGCTGCAGCTTTGCAAACATCAGGTCAAAGTCTGGATGTTCCTGAACAATTTGCTCGAGGTCCTTGGGGGCTGCATCCAATGCATTCTTCTTGTCTTCCCCCTTTGCATGGAGCCAGTGGATGTGCTGGCCCCTGGCCAGGGCCTGGCAGAGCAGGTGGAACCTGGGTCCTGCTGCAGGAGCTGGGGGAGCTCCAGGACTCGCTCTGGCCGCTGGGGCAGCCACAACACAAGCCGTTCCCAGCCAGGAGCCGAGGGCTCCGTGTGGCTCTGCAGGACCTTGTCCCTGGGGCTCGTCTGGATCAGCACGGGCAGCTGGGCTGCACTTGGCTTCCTTTGTGTCCCTGCTTGCCCTGGGACAGCAGCTGCCCAGCGCCGAGGGGACAGCAATGGCACCGGGGCAGTTTGGGGTGAGGTTCAGTGTCTGTGCCTGGCAGAACTCCCAAATCCTTCCCGAAGGAGCAGAGAGTGCTGACAGAGCACAGGATGCTCTGCTGAGCACGGGATGGATCCAGGGTGGACAGCTCCGGACTGGTGCTGCCAGTGCCGCGCGGGGCGGGGCCGCTTTGGGGACCCCCCAGGGCAGAGCACTTTGGGCTGCTTTGGGGCTCTGGGCACCTGCAAAACCGGCACTGGGCACGGCAAGAGCCTGTGGGGGCAGCCGGGGCCCTACTGGTGGCACTGGTGGCGCTGGGAGTCCCCTGGCCACAGGTGAGGAGCTCTGGGGTGAGCTGGGGGAGGAGCAGGGGGATGGGGCTGGTAGATGGGAGAAGGGGTGCTAAAAGATGGGGTGAGACCCCCCTTACCGAGTGGGAGTGGAACCCTGTAAAAATCGATGTTTACCAAATATGTTAAAAGCCACTAAGAATGAAGAGAGATGGATGAATTACCTTTTGTAATGAGGGAAATAAAGGAAAAAACCCACAACAAAACCCACTGGGGGACTGAGTCCAGGATATCTAATCTCTGAAATTCTCTGCTTGGTGTGGGATAGAATGAAATTGCAAAATCGGTAACAGTGAATTGTTCAATTTATTTAAAAACAATCCCATAAACAGGAAAAGGCCACCTCCTGGAACAGTTAAACAGGGAAATTCACCTGGAAGTTACTGGAAATCGATTTCTCCAAATTACCCAGACAAATTTGGAATCACTGTCTTTTGGTATTGGTGGACAAATTTTCTGGATGGCCAGAGGTCTTTCCCTGTTGCACCAATAAATCCAAGGAAGTGGTAAAAATTATGCTTAATCAATCATACCAAGATTTGGGGGCAACTTGGTTTGTCTTCAGGGAGAAGCCTCCATTTTATAGCAGATGTGGTGCGACAGCTGAGCAAAACCCTGGGTATAAAAAGGGACTGACACAGCCCTTGGTGACCACAGGTGAGTGGGAAAGTGGAAAGGATTAATCAGAATTTGAAACAACAAATTAGGAAAATGTGCCAGGAAACCTCTTCAAAACAGCCACAGACACTTCCTCTGGCTCTTCTGTGAGTCAGAATTCAGCCAGGGACAAAACCAGTGAATTGCTGTAGGGTTGGCTGTACCAAACACCATCAGTTCCTGGAGAAATCCATCCAAAGGGAGAAACAGACTTAAATCTATACCTGGTTTCTTTAGGAAAGGTGGTTTATAACCCTGTTGGGACCAGTTGCTGTGGATGTCCCTGTTGATCCATTCCAGTCTGGGGATTTTGTGTATGTAAAGAGTAGGAGCTCTGAACCCTTGAAGGAAGAGTGCAAAGGAGCTTTCCAAGTTCTTCTGGTAACCTACACTGCCCTCAGGATGGAAGGAATTGAACCCTGGGTTCATCACACGCAGGTAAAACCAGCAACCACACATTAAATACAGCAGAGAGAAAACTGACTGATACCCTGGACCCTGCAGGTTATATATATATATACTACTGTTTTAGGTATCAAATATGATTTTCTAAGGGGATACTGTTTATTGGATCTAGATGAAGATGATGACTAATTGCATATTTATAATAACAATAGAAATGTTGTTGTTAACCTCTGGGGAGGGGAATGTGGTCTTAAAGTTAGTGCAAGATTTTTGCAGATTACAGAATGTAACCCCTGTAACAGCTTGTTTGCCGACACATTTTCTCTGCAGAAAATCCAATTCCGTGGGGAGCTTTAGTCAGTGCTTTGACAAAAATCTGGGAACACGTGTGGGAAGGAAATAGCACCCAGGGCAAATGGAAAGGGATGGAAGGAGAATATTCCTCACAAAGGAATTCTTACAGATCAGAACGATACTGTTGAGAATTGTAATATCTCAAAACTGGACCTGGAAATCACCTCAGGAAATATCTATTGGCTGACAGAGTGCACTGATACCCCTTGGGGATGTCAAATTCCAGAAGTATGGAATAGCCCTCAGACAGGACAGTGGGAATATATCCAGCCAGTTCAGTGGTGTCTGGACTGGGAAGGGAGCCCAGGCCTCCCAGAGGACCCCTTACAGGTGGGTATAAAATAGCCTGATTTAATAAGGCCAAGGCCAAAGGATCCCAGGGCAAAGGAAAAGTGGAATTGCATTTAGATAGACACTTGAACTGTTTGGAATCCTGAGGTACAGTGGCTCATGGCTGTGGCCCAGGCTCTGAGGGTGGGATGTGTCTGTAGAAATTATTCTGCCTTTCTTAATGACACCTGTTAGGTCTCACCTAACAAACAGTTCAGCTTGGTGAGACACAGACTGTCAGCAGGACATGATAAAATCATTAGTTCACTCAGGATGGGTGGGAAGTGATGGAATTTGGGGCACACATTTGCCCTTGGGGGAATCAAGAGCACAATGGACACACTTGGGGTTTTAAGGTTATGTCCCTTGTGGAAGGAGTCAACCCTGGGAACCCAGCTGTGGGGAAAGGTTAAAGGGGATGAAACTTGGAAACATCCCAGCATGGGAACTGCAGTGGGATGGATTTTGGAATCCATCTTTACTCCTCAAAGATCTGCCTTTAGGAACAGACCAAACACACAGCATTGGACTGCAAATGGGAACTTCAGTGAATGCAACTCAGTTGGGGTTTACTGAAATAAATGCACAATTGCAAGCCACAACTAAAATGACCTTACAGAACAAACTGGCATTAGATCTTTTGCTGTTACATGGAGTATGTGGATACTTGAATTGAAACAACACCATTTGTTGTGTGCACATTCCAAATGTGATGCTGAATTGGAGATTAGGCAGAGAGGATAAAATTGGTTGCTGCATCCAGCAGGGAATTAAGGGGAAGATTAGAAAGTAACTGGTTAAATAAAATATTTAAAGGACTTGGATTTTCTCTGACTGCTTGGTTGGCCTTACTTTTGTAAAGTATAATTGGGATCACAGTAATAGTTGTGATTATGATACTTGCTTTAAGCTGTGTAAAGAACACAACTATGAATGCAACTGAGGAACTCACGGGATGTGAGTAAAAGAGCAGAGTGAGGCTTGTGAAGGCTTGAAGGGAAGAGAAGCTTCCCAAGCCTCAAAGAGGGGGAATGTTGCCAGATGAAGAATCATTTGCACCTGCTGGGTTCATACAATGCTTACTGTCCAGAACCCCCTGGCCCCTGGAACCACACCATGCTTATTCTGTAGGAAGCAATCAGCCCAGGTGTGCCAACTTCTACCAGCCCACCAGGCAGTCAGGTATGGCTTTGGGGTCACCAACCACCAGGGACCACCAAAGAGAGCCCCAGGGCAGAAGAACAGATGTGCAAAGGGTGGGGGAAATATGGTAATGATTTGGGGGAAAGATTATCATATGTAAGTTTACTCTGGGACAATCACTGAATATGTATGTAAAGTACAGGCTATAAACAGGACCTTTCCTGTGCTCAGCATGCACAGCTTTGGGAGGAGCTATTCCCTGTGCATCTGGCAGAATGAAAAATGCTGCTGCTTAATGCTGCATTGGGGTTAAGGAGGTTTTTATTTTACTGAATTGTTGGTAACACCTCTGTGGCTGTGTCATAGAACCACAGAGCAGCTGTGATGTCAGAAAGGTGCTGTGTGACATCACAGAATGGGTTGTGTGAGGACATCGAGCAGCTACGACATCATAGAGTGAATGTGTGACATCACAGAGCAGGCTGTGACACAGAGGAGGCTGTGTGACATCACAGGTGTGACATCACAGGATGGTGATGGGACATGGTAGAGTGGGCTGTGATATCACAGAGCTGCCTGTGGGAGATCACAGAGCAGGCTGTGACAACACAGGGGGATGGTGTGGCATCACAGAGCAGGATTGTGACATCACAGATAGGGCTGTGACATAATGGGGCAGTTGTGTGACATCACAGAGTGGGCCATGACATCACAGAATGGCTGTATGACATCACAGAATGGGTAGTGACAACACAGAGTGGGTTGAGACATCAAAGGGGGGACTGTGTGACATCACAGGGCAGCTGTTACATCACAGGGCAGCCATGACATCACAGACTTGCTGTGTGACTTCACAGAGGAGGTATTGTCCTACCACAGAGAGAGATTTGACATCACAAGATGGCTGTGTGACATCCCAGAGTGGGCTGTGACATCCCAGGGGGGCTGTGTGACATCACAGGGCAGTTGTGTGAGGTCACTGGGGAAGTCACTCTGCCCCCACCCCCCTTACAGTTCCCCCCAGAGAAGTCCAACGCTGCTTGTGCACAGCAGGGTCCCCTGTCCCCCCAGGTCCCCCCTGGCACCTCGGGGTCAAGGCAGGACCTTGCCCTGACCCCAAGCACTGTCCCACCTGCAGGATCTGCTTCCCTTCAGCCTCTTCCTCCTGCAGCCCCAAGCCCAGATTGGTGCTAAACAAAGGGCGCTGGCTCAGGGTCATCCCCCGGCGGGGGCTGTGCACCCCCTCTGCCCCCTCCCCAAATTCCCTCCTGGGGGCAGCAGGAGCTGGGTCAGGAGCCCTGTGGGGAAGGAAAAAGGGTTGAAATTGGGATGGGGAGTCACACACGCTCTGGGGGACACACAGGACCCCTAAGGACCCCCACTCACCTTCTCCTACAGCATCAGGAGGATGAACCGCAACATGGAGCCCACAAACCCCAGCAGCACCTTGGGAGGCAGCATGTTGTGGCAGCTTTGGGGGTCTGGGGGGGGCATAACTGCCCTAAAACTCTCTACCAGCCCCACAGCCACACCCAGAGCCCTCAAACCACCCCAGAGCGCACAGACAGGACCCCCAAACCACTCCCTGCAATATAAATGGGCCCAAGACCCACCAAACACCCTTTCCATCTCCCCCAGTTGACCCACCCAAATTCTCTCCAAGTCACACAGTCCAGTTAGGGCCCCAAAACTCCCTCACAGAGCATGCCAAACTCCGTCTCAGCACCACAAATGCCCCCAAAAGCCACGAAAGCCCCCCCCCCCCAGCCCCCTCAGGATTCCCCAAACCCTCTCCCACACCCCATGGCACTGACCAGGAGATCGTGGTGGACAGGAACATCCACAGCTAGGAGCAGCTTGGGAACTTCAGCAGTGATTTGGGCACTTTGGGGGGCACATCCCACATGGGGAGACCCAGGCCAGGGACTGGGACAGACAACCGGAATTCCTGAACAACAGATGGGCTCAGGTGGACACATTCTGCTGGAACTATGAGACTGTTGTCCTGTCCCCCAGCCTGGGCAGCCCCAGAACATCCAAATCCTCATGAATATTCCCCTAAACCCCACATTCACCCCCGAATCCACAGTAAAACAGTGCAGCTTTAGATCTCTTTGTTTAATTTCTTTATTTTACCTCAGCTTTGGTTGCTGTGACAAGGTGATGAAGGAAATTATTTAGATTGGAAAAGACCTCCAAGATCATTCATCATTTCTTGATGCCACCAGAAGAAACAATTACACAGCAGGTAACAATTTTCAGGGTGTAACATTAATAAATCTTCCAGCAGCAGATGCCATGAGGTGCATCCCCATCTTCTCGGCAGGGGTGGGATGAGGGCTCTGGGGAGATGGCAGCGAGCACAGGAGCATCCTGCTCTGGGCAGCTGCTGAGGAGGTGGCTCTGCCATGGCTGGCTGGAGGCTGGGCACATGTCCTGCCCTCCTGCTCTCCTCCCACAGGCAGCAATGATGGGGAGGTTTGGGCACAGCTCTGAGCTCAGCCAGCATGGCCTGGGCACTGCGGGCAGTTGGGACAAGGGGGACAGGAGCCTTCAGCTGACAGGCAGTTTCTGGTTTCTCTCCTTCCAGCAGGGCTCTGCAGATGCTGAGGCTGCTCTGGGCTCTGCCAGGGCTCTGCTGGGGCTCATCCCTGGGCACGGCTGGGCCTGCTCTGCCCTCCCATGGCTCTGACAGCTCTGCATCAGACGAGCCTGTTCTGAGCACACCGACGGAGCTTTCTGCTTGTGCAGGTGAGTGAGACTCTCCTGAGATTGCCCAGAGATTGCAGTGAGGGATACACATC
Organism: Lichenostomus cassidix; assembly: GCF_008360975.1. NCBI lineage: Eukaryota > Metazoa > Chordata > Aves > Passeriformes > Meliphagidae > Lichenostomus > Lichenostomus cassidix. The sequence continues at coordinate 24,145 of NW_028147649.1, forward strand.
CAATTGGCAAGAACCCCAACACTCCACAGTCCCAGCTGAACGCCTGTATGTCCACAGGATGTTTTGTCTGTCCCACTCTTCATTCCTTTTGGGTTGGAATTGTGCAATTGCACTTTCTTCCTCCTCTAGAAGTGCCACGAGTGAGCCAAACCTGGCGAGTGGGCTGTTGTTCCTAAGGCAGTGCTGTCTGGAGTTGGTGAATGAAGAATTGCCCTTCTCCACTTCCAAACCAGAGCAAAAAGCTGTAAGTGTGACTTTTCATCTTTAAGAAAGCACTGACAATTTCAGAGGGAATGCACAGCTCATTCACAGGGTGAGAAGAAAGGGCATCTTCCTAATGAGATGAGGATCAACAGAATCTGGATTCCCAGTCCTGCTCGGAGCTGGCAGGGCACAATCAATTTCCTATTGCTTCAACCACAATTTAAAATAACTTAATATGGGAAACAACCCCAAAATCTATTAAAAAAAGGCTGCTGAGGATCAGTAAGATAGATCCATGCTGTTGGCACATTGACAAAGAAAATAACTGAGTTCTCTTTTACAAAAGATCAGTTACCTCTTAACCCAAAGTTACAGAGGATTTTACACTACACACCTGAGTTTTTTTTTTATCTTTCGTATTTCATCACGTCTTTTTTTCTTTTCTCTTTTTTTTTTTTTTTTCTTAAACCATAAAACATGTCCTAAAAAAGAAATGTCCTTTGCTCCTGGTTCTAGTGTGAAGCAGCTCCCTTCCCGCTGGCCCCGGGGCTTGGGGCACTGTCAGCACCTGCTGCTTCAGCCACTGCTTCTGCTAGCATTGAGAGCAACAACCAAACTGTGGCTGATCCCGAGGGAGCAGCAGCAGGGCCTGGAGCTGATCCCTGAGTCTGGGGCAGGGCTGGACAAATGACCCCACAGCAGCAGCAGCAGCAGCAAATGGAGCTGACTTTGAGCACAGCCCCTGCCACTCTTGCCTCCTGTTTGCAGTGGTGTCACAGCAGCCTGAGGCACCTGGGAGCCCTCAGTGCCAGCAGGGACTTGAGATGGCAGCCCTGGGCTCCTGGAGGTTGTGCAAGGAACAGAGCTGGGCACTCCCTGTCCATATGGAGCTTGCAGATGGAAAAGGCTGCTGTGCCCAGGCAGCTCCAAGGGCAGAGAAATGAGGCTCTCAAGCACTTGATCTGGGCCAGTTCCACAGTCCTGGACAGCAGCCAGCGAGCAGAGGGGGAACAGGGGGCACAGCAAGAGGGACAAAAGCAGTCAAGTGCAGAGACTGGAGAGAGCCAGACATGGCAGAAGGAACAGCTGCTTCCTTGCACTCTTGAAGAGAGCTCTTGGCTGTTTCAGAGCACTGAAAGGCATGAAGGGCAGAGAGGAGGTGACACCAAGCAATGCTCCTGTTTTCACACCCTCCCCTCTCAGTGTCCCAGAAGGAATTGGATGAACTGTATTCGCCTCTCTGACTCGTCTCCTTCATCATGAGCAGCTTAGCACCAGGAGATAAAGGGCCTGAAGCCTTAGGCCTCAAGAGCTGACCAAGAGGGAATTTCTGAGCAAACTAATGCTGCTAACATGGACCAGGCTGAATGGAGCAGATAGAATCCTGGAATTCTAGAATCCTTTCTGTTGGAAAAGACCTCTGAGCTCATCAAGCCCAGCTGTTCACCCAGCACTGTCAGCCCAGCACTAAACCACATCCCTGAAGTGCCAAGGCCTGAACAAGAGGCCTGACTGAGGCCTGAACAACAGGCCTGAGCCAAAGGTGACCTCTCGATGAGCCTTCCAACCAAAGGCCATCTTTGTATCTACTCATTAACGAAATATGCACGATCATTAGCATTGTGATAGATGTATCCACTAATTAGTGAATCATGTATTGACTTTTCTGTATTTAGAAGCTAAACAAGGCCATGAAATCCAACATCTGGCCTGGTTTGGAGGTGTATGGTCAAAGTCAACTCCCTTGGTTCCTCCTTGAGCCCTGGCCAGGCTTTGGGAGAACCCAAGAGGAGAATGAATCCAGATGTTCCTGCACTGGAAGTGCTGTCAGTTTGTTTGTTCAGCACTCTCCAAGCTGGGCCCTCTCCCAGTGAGGTTGGAAGCCTCACCTGTGGCTGGACACAGCTGCAGGAATTCCCAGTGTCCAGAGTGGCTCTGCAGTCCTTGGCTGTGACAGCTTCCCCAGCTGATGTGTGGGTCTGGGTGATGGTAAAGTCTGAGGGTAACTGGTGATGGATCTTTCTAAATCATTATAGGCAATCTTTGGTAGTGATGATTGAGTTCATTGCTGAGCTTCTCCTTTTGTAATTCTTTGCAAATGATTTTGTATATTGCTGAACTTATCCTTTTGTAATTCTTGGCAGTTTTGCATTTATATAAATTACACAATTCCTTCAGTTGCTGTCTGTGTCTTTGGTGCTCACCCTGACCACCGGCAAAACAGGGCCCCTCCTGCCCAAGTGATCCCTGAGAAGACAAAAACCATCACTCCAAATATCCCCCCTTCCTCCTTGTTCCTCCAGTTTATACTCTGAGCATGATGTCCTATGGTCTGGGATATCCCTGGGGTCAGTTGGGTCACCTGTCCTCTGTGTCCCCTCCCAAGCTCCCCCACACCCCCAGCCCCTCCCCAGCATGGCTGGACAAGGGGCAGGAAAGGCCTTGGCTCTGTGCAAGCTCAGCGAGAACAAAACCATCTCTGTGTGATCAACCCTGTGCTCAGCACAGCCCCAAAGCACAGCCCCAGGAAAGCCCTGGGAAGGAAATTCCCTCTGCCCCAGCCAAAGCAGCACTCCATGGCCATCCAGCATCACCACGGCTCCACAGGCTCCTTTCTGACCATGACAATCCCCATCCCAGCAGGGCAAAGGTTGTTGGCCATGGACCCAACCTCAGCAAAGTGTCTCCTGCAGGTTGTCCTGGCATTGGACAGTAGGAAGGGGGCTCTGTGCTGGTTGCCATGGCAACCTCTGTTCCAATGATGCCCTATGGTGGTTGCCATGGCACCCGAGCCCAGCAGTGTCTCAGTGCAAGTGTCCCTGGCATCAGTCCCGCCAAGGGGTTTCCATGGCAACTGCCATGGCAGGTGACCCAGGTGTGGTGTCCCAGTGATGGTTGCCATGGAAGCAGTCCCCAGCACTGACCCTTTCTGTCAGGCTGACCTGGCCTTTGGCCCTGGCACTGGGCTTTGCTGCTGGTTCCGCGGCGCCTGCCCAGCCAGCGCGGCAGCCGGCTGCTGCTGTGGGGTCAGTGAAGTGGCCATGGCAACAGCCCCTTGCAATGGCCCAGTGCAGGTTGGCATGAGAATCCAGCATCACAGCTGGCCCAGGGCAGGGCTGCAGTGCCCTTCCCAGCAGCCTGTCTGCACACAATCACTTCCAGGGCTCTCTGCATTTCTCTTCCCCTCTCTTGGCTCACTCACACATCTCAGGGGCAAAATCTGCCCCTATGTGCTGCTCTATGGTCGACCCTACCAAGTACCATATTCCAGCAAACAAACCTGTAAAAGGAGAGGTTGATTTGAATAATTATCTCATTTCTCTGCTCTTAAAACTTTACAGGATTTGCAGCGAACAGTGGTGATCTCCAGACTGAGGGGATTGGACACACCAGGGCATGAGTTCCAGGCCAGGAGATCGGGTCTCCTTGAAAGACTGGGGATCTGCTCCACTCTAGCCAAAGTTTTATTTCCAAATACTATTGACAACTTTTTACAATGCACAGCTCAAGATGACACCTCCTGGGGATTTGAAGAAATCTGGACCAAACTTACTTCATGGGTACCCAGCTGAACTTGGTTAAAACATCTGTTTATAATCACCACCATAATAATTGCTGTGTGGTTTTAGCTTGGATCAAGGTTCAGTGTTGTAGCTGTAGTAATGCCTTATGCTATAAAATGAAATAAGATATCAAGAGACCAGTTCCCATCAGAAACATAGTCTCAAGAAAAGAGGGGACTTGATGAGGACAGGAGAACAGAACAGAAGAGCATTTTACTCTTTTGAAAAGGACAGTGGAACAGACCAACATTTACTCTTATCAGGGAGAATAGAACAGAAGAACAAATAAATAAAGTAATGCTTATACATCAAGTAAGCAGGGATAGCTCATGAATATGTAATCAGTGTGTGTGATTAAAAACTGTTCACCTGATGCTCAGAGCACTCGATTTGAGGAAATGATCTCTGAGTGACCAGTGCTGCAATAAAGAATGACTGCTTTCTAATATTCAAGCTCTGTAAGTTTGTCTGGCTGATTTCAGGATCAGTTCCAAAGGGCCCCGCAGTGTCACAATGGTCACAATGGTTCCATGAGGTCCCACAATGACACAAAAGGTCCCTTGGATCCATGGAGCTGCAAAATGCCACAATGGCCCCTTGATTCCATGGGGTTCCGCAGTGTCACAATGGTCCCCTTGATTCCATGAGGCCCCACAGTGTCACCCTAGGGCAGGAGGCCAGGAGGGTTTTGTACCCCACACACTGCAGTTCCCTGGGCCAGCTGGCACCAACACCTTCTCCCAAGCCAGAGCTCCTGGGCACAGCCAGGGCTGTGCCTCATTGCAGCTCCCTGCAAACCATGGCAGTGACTTCGACGCCAAAACCCAAGTCACAGACAGTTTGCTACTCTTTATGGCTATATTTGACCAGGAAATGTCCCATTGTGGGGTGTCTCTTTCCTGCAGTCACTGCAATATTTGGACCATGCATGGATCTCTGAGTGAGAGAAATGGCCAGCGCTGCACCTCTGCTCTGACTCGTGGATGGTGGGAAATGCTCTGTAGGGGCGACTGGAATGATGGAAAAAGGACAATTGGCAGCACAGAGGGAAACCCATCAGGGCTGCTGGGCTGGGGCAAGACATTGCTGCCTGGGTAGGGAAGGTGGCTGTGAAAGTCCCTCCTGTGGATGCTCACATGCCCAAGAGTTGGGCACTGGAGCATTGTAACAACAGACAGGAGGATTGAGCTGCCAGGATTAAAGTGTCTCAGGTGGGTCTGGGGTGGCCACACATTGGTGAGTTACTTCTGGCTCATTGGGCTAGTTATGCCTCAGGGAATCAGGGAAGAGATGCAACCTCCAGATGGGCTCATGACAGAGGGGTGGATTTAACCATGGACAGCATCTCCAGGTTATCCATGACTGTGGAACATGTGCTGGGATCAAGCAGGCCAAGCGGGCAAAGCCCCTGTGGTGTTGGGGATGATGGTGGAAATACCAGTCTAGGGGAGCCTGGCAAATCGATGACATCACAGTGCCACAGACCCACCAGGGCAAGCACTGCTGCTGGCAGTGCTGGGAACAGCTCCAGGGTGGATGGAGACATACTCTGTGCCTCATGGCACTGCCCAAAACACCACCCTGGGCCTGGAAAAGCAAGTCCTGTGGCGACAGGGCCCCTAGAAAGAAGAGAGTTGGACAATGGGACTCATTTCCAGAACAGCCTCAGGGACACCTGCACCAGAGGGCACGGGATTGAGTGAGTGTTTCATATTCCCTGTCAGTCACCAGCTCTGGGGAAGCTGAAAAGTGCAAGAGACTGCTAAAAACCACCTTAAAAGCAATAGGTGATGAGATCTTCCAACTTTGGGAGCTGCATTTAGCCAAGGCCACTGGTCAGTGAACACCTGAGGCTCCACCAGTCGAGCTGACAATGCCCAGTGAAATCCTCCATGGGCCATAGAAGGGGGATGAAGTGCCCATAGTGCCCAGGAGAAATGTGTTAGGGAAGAGAGTTTGGATCAGTCATGGCTCAGGAAAGGCAAACCCATCCCTGGGATTGTTTTTCCTTGAGGACTGGACAGAGTCAACATCTGCACGATGTTTTCTGCTCTATGGAACCTGGGGACTACCCGCGGACAACATAGAGACTGGTCTGTACTCCCCCTCGTCTACCCGCGGACACCTTGAAGCACTAATAGAGACTTGACCCTGATCCCCCTGATAACCAAGTTCACCCCGACCAACTCAACATAGAGACTGATCTTTACTCCCCCCGACTACCCGCGGAGCACATAGGGACTGGTCTGTACTCTCCCCGAATACCACGGGACAACATAGAGACTGGTCTGTACTCACCCCGACTACCCACGGAGCACATAGAGACTGGTCTGTACTCCCCCCGACTACCCGCGGACAACCTGAAGCACTAATAGAGACTAGAGCCAGGACTCTGGGAGCCTTGGGAATTGTCCTCTGGGATCCATGGTACACACTGCAATTGCTTGGGATTCCAGTTTGCAGCAAGGAAAAGATGTTCCGGCCCTTGAAGGCAAAGCTCTTGAGGGGCTGAAGGGCAGGTGGAGATAGTGCAATGACACTTAAGGGCCAGCCTGTCCTGGCAATGACTCAACAGTGATAACTTCCTCTGGGGAAGCACCAGCACAGAATTTGGATGAAGAATCCAAAATTGGAGGGATGGGATCTGAATTGTGCAGGGCAGGGTGGATGGGCTGTGTTTTGAGAGTAATTATTTACTCATACAGAATTATTGATTTCTATTCCATCCATTTTCAGTCAGTTCCAGTTCTATTTTCAGAGTTCCACCTTCTCAGCTGATTGCTCTTTGTGTCCCCTCCTATCTCTTCTGCCTCTCTTGGCCTGCTCTCTTTCTCTCACAGTGTCTCTCATTAGCCAGGGCAGCTGCCAGCCAAAGACCCCCTGCTGATTTTGTTGCCAATCCGGCTGTTTAATTAAAACAAAGGATCGTGAAGGCCCGAGGTGATGTGATTTCTGCCCAGTGCTCTGAATGTCAAAGTGAAGAAATTCAATGAAGCGCGGGTAAACGGCGGGAGTAACTATGACTCTCTTAAGGCGGCTTTTGAGAGTATAGTTACGATCTGGGCATCGCTGCAGAGATCGCACCTCCTCGTGGTCCCGCTGGATACCCTGCGTAGGGTAACGAAGCCGATCTCTGCCCCAGACAAGGTCTCGTTGGAATCACCAGCCAACGAGGACCTCCGAATTGGTGAAACAAATTTCAGGTAGGAGCCGCGCGGCTTTTTTACCTAAGACCTTGCCCACGGGTTTGCAGCTGGGCAAAGACCGGCAAGCGGTTTGAGGGGTGCCGCTGCCGATCTAAATCCTTCCCCACCAAAAACTGACTTTCCTAGCCAGATCCGACAATGGGGCCGTCGATACGCCTGTACCAGGTATCGATTGGCGCCCAAACTTCTCATTTGGACTGGGTAGACCTGGTGTCTGAAAATTTTAAAGCAGACTCCTCGTCTGCCAGAAGGGTAGACCTGGTCTCCCAAAGGGTAGACCTGTTCTCCCGAAATTTACCATCTGGACCCCCCGATTCGGCGAAAAACGAAATTGAACTGGTGAATTTGGAGTTTTGCAGGAGTGATATGTTATGCTTTGCTAACGAGAATGTTCGTTTTTCTATGAATTGGGAGTGTTTGAGCAGGTTACCCGAGGTGTACGAACAGCTGACACCACAGCCGACAGTGGGAGACGGTGACAGCGGTCTCCCGGGGACTTGTGTACTTGAAAATGGGGGGGAGAGCGGCGAGAGCGAGGGGGCTTGTGCTTCGGAACCGTTGCCTCCCGAGCCGGAGAATGCCAGCTTACCGGCGACTCCCCCAGCCCTTCCGGAGAGCAGCGGGAACGGGACACCTGAGGACATCCCCACGGTGACTCTTCCGGACAAACATCCACCCTGTCCACGCTGCGGGACCCGGCAGGACAGCATGAAGGGCTTGATTGAACACCTGAAAAGAGCCCACGGGGAGAAAAGGATTCGATTCCTGCTCAAAGTGTGGTAAGGAAGGTTTTAACTTCCACAGTATCGCCTGTCACGTCCCAAAATACAAACGTTTCCACAAACTGTTTCCACAACGCTGGAAACAGCTCCGGCCAAGGAGTGGATTTGCGAAGAATGCAGGCATGACTTCAATTCAAAAATCAGCCTGGGACAACACAAAAGGCACGCTCACCCTTTGATCAGAAATCAGGAACGCATTGAAGCCTCCCGACCGAAGGAAATTAACAACAGAGGAGCGCACAAAAAGTGCTGGACTAAGGAGGAGGAGGAGTTGATGGTAAGATTGGTAACTCAGTTCCGGGACTGCAAAAATATTAATAAACTCATTGCGGAACAGATCACAACAAAGACAGCAAAACAGATCAGTGATAAACGGAGGTTGCTGCCCAAGGAACCAGCTGAGGAGGATAACGACCCTGGGGTGAGCCATCGCACCAGGAGAGCAGCTGCGGACTCGAAAACAATGGCCCGGGGGTGTGAACGACCCGGGGAGATAGAGGCGGGCGGGAAGCCGGAGATGAGTCATCAAAGCAGGGGAGCAACTGCCGGCGTGAGAACAATACCTGAGGCAGGTCATCAGCCTAGGGAGCCAGCTGGGAGCGTGGGAACTGGCTCTGGGAAGAACCACCGCCCAGATAAGAGGAGGAAACACCTGGAGAAGCTGACGGTCAGTGACCACCAGCAGAGAGAGGGGCAGCTGCGGGCCCATTACCAGAGGACACTCGGTGAATGGCTTTCCGCTGGGAAAATTAACACCTTCCCGGAGGCCTTCAAACAGCTACTTAACGGCCAGGAAGTATCATCACTGGTCAATGAAACAGCCCAGGACTGTTTTGAAGACCTCGAACTGATAAGCCAGGCAAGGACATCAACCCGAGGAAATTCCAACAAAAAGGGGACCCAGGAGGTACAGTCAAGGAGACCTCGACAGAAGTGGATGACAAAGAGGGCCATTAAGAGAGGTAATTACCTCCGCTTTCAGCGATTATTCCATCTCGACAGGGGGAAACTAGCTAAGATTATTCTGGATAATGTGGAAAGTTTGTCTTGTGATATCCCACCCAGCGAAATTTATTCGGTTTTTAAAGCCAGATGGGACACAGCTGGAGGCTTTGAGAGCCTTTGGAACTTCCAAATTAATGGGAAAGCCGACAACAGTGCTTTCAGAGACTTAATTACGGCCAAAGAAATTGAGAAAAATGTGCAGGAGATGAGCAAAAGCTCTGCTCCTGGCCCAGATGGGATCACCCTGGGAGACATCAAGAAGATGGACCCGGACTATTCCCGGACCATGGAGCTTTTCAACTTGTGGTTAACATCAGGAAGAATCCCAGATATGATGAGGGGGTGCAGGACTGTGTTGATTCCGAAATCAACCAGACCGGAACGCTTAAAGGACATTAACAACTGGAGACCTATCACGATCGGTTCCATCTTGCTGAGACTGTTCTCCAGGATACTGACAGCAAGGCTAACGAAGGTGTGCCCCCTCAACCCAAGGCAACGTGGCTTTATGAAAGCGGCGGGATGCTCTGAGAACTTGAAACTCCTGCAAACTATAATTCGATCTGCTAAAAAGAATCACAGACCGCTGGGAGTGGTATTCGTGGACATCGCAAAGGCTTTTGACACCGTGAGCCACGAGCACATTCTGCACGTGCTGCGGCAGAGGGAGGTCGACCCCCACATCGTCGACCTGGTGAACAACACGTACGAGAACATCAGTACGTTTATTGACACCAAGAAAGCACAGACAGAACACATCCAGATCCGTATAGGAGTAAAACAGGGCGACCCGATGTCCCCTCTTTTATTTAATCTGGCTATGGACCCCCTCCTCTGTAAGCTGGAAGAATGCGGCAAGGGATTCCACCAGGGACGAGACAGCGTCACGGCGATGGCATTCGCAGACGACCTGGTCCTCTTGAGTGACTCCTGGGAAGACATGAAGCGGAACATCGAGATACTTGAGACCTTTTGTCACCTCACCGGTCTCAAAACGCAGGGGGCAAAGTGCCACGGCTTTTTCATCAAGCCGACCACAGACTCTTATACCATCAATAACTGCGCTGCTTGGACCATCAATGGCACACCCCTGAACATGATCGACCCCGGCGACTCTGAGAAATACTTGGGCCTGCGGTTTGACCCCTGGACTGGCGTGGCAAAATCCGAATTATCCACTAAGATCGACTTTTGGTTACAACGAATCGGTTCAGCCCCCCTCAAACCTCTGCAGAAGATTGATATCCTCAAAACATACACCATCCCTCGACTAACCTATCTGGCTGATCACTCGGAACTGAAAGAGTCGTTCCTGGAGGCACTTGACCAGACGATTCGGTCGGCGGTCAAGGAGTGGCTGCACTTACCTGCCTGTACCTGTGATGCCATCTTGTACTCGAGCACGAAAGACGGAGGTTTGGGACTCACCAAGCTGGCGGGACTGATCCCTAGCGTGCAGGCCCGAAGACTGCATCGACTTGCCCAGTCCTCGGATGAGACCATGAAGGCGTTCCTGGAGAAAGATCTAATGGAACGGAGGTATGAGAAATTGTGGATACAAGCTGGAGGAGATAAGAGGAACATACCGTCAATTTGGGAGACCAAACCTGTGAGAGAACCGACTGGCTCGTACAGTGCAGACACTACTTCGGAATGGGAAGCTCCATCGCTGAAAAATAAATTTCCCAAACCATGCAATTGGAGAAAAATTGAATTCGAGAAGTGGACTAAATTAATATCCCAGGGCCGAGGGATTTCAAATTTTGAAGGTGACAAAATTAGCAACCATTGGCTGGAAAATTACAGAGGCATTCCTCACAGGAAACTCCTTACGGCATTACAATTGAGAGCGAACGTCTACCCCACGAGATAGTTTCTAGCGAGGGGTATACGGGACAAGTGCACCACGGCATGTAGGCACTGCAAAGCGGACAACGAAACCCTGGCCCACATCATCGGCAACTGCCCAATCACGCAGGACGCAAGGATCAAGAGGCACAATTACATCTGCGAGGTGCTGATCAGGGAGGCGAAAAAGAAGGAATGGGTAGTGTTTCAGGAGCCGCGCTTGAGAGATACCAACAAGGAGCTGTACAAACCCGATTTAGTATTCGTGAAGGATGACCGTGCATTACTTGTGGACGTGATGGTGCGATACGAATCAGCCAAAACATCGCTAGAGGAGGCCGCTGCCGAGAAAGTGAACAAGTACAAGCACCTGGAAATGGAAATACGAGAATTTACCAACGCGAAGGACGTTATGTTTGCGGGCTTTCCCCTAGGAGCGGGGAGAATTGGCTCCACGAGAACTTTGGAGTTTTGGGGGCTCTTGGCCTGTCCAAAACAAGGCAAGAGAAGGTTGCCTGGTCTCTGAACACCATTGTGCTCACATCCGCGGTGGACATTGTGCATATATTTGCCAGTAGGGCTAAGAATTCAGAGTAGTTATGACTTGTTTTAGAATTTGTTGCATGTTTTAGAACTTGTTACTTGTTCTTAACCTGTTGTAATTTTTTCTTTTCTGTAACCATTTTACACTACTTCTCAGTAAAGTTTCGGCGGGTTCTAGGGACGCAGGGCAGCCACAAGCCAGAAGGTTGCGCATGGTAAGTAGGGACAGGACAAAATTTTTCATAATGCGTCAATTACCACCTAACTTGGTAATCTACAGGATTTGGCCAAGGTGGACGGGCCACCTCTACTTAACCCAGAAAAGGAGCATATAGAAATATATGTACTCGAAAATTAGCCAAATGCCTCGTCATCTAATTAGTGACGCGCATGAATGGATGAACAAGATTCCCACTGTCCCTACCTACTATCCAGCGAAACCACAGCCAAGGGAACGGGCTTGGCGGAATCAGCGGGGAAAGAAGACCCTGTTGAGCTTGACTCTAGTTTGGCGCTGTGAAGAGACATGAGAGGTGTAGAATAAGTGGGAGGCCAGGCATGCACTCGGCACGGCAGGGTGACCCGCCCGCCGGCGTCCCGGCCGTCGGTGAAATACCACTACTCTGATCGTTTTTCACTTACCCGGTGAGGCGGGGGGGCGAGCCCCGAGGGGCAGCGGCAGGTGGGGAGTTTGACTGGGGCGGTACACCTGTCAAAGCGTAACACAGGTGTCCTAAGGCGAGCTCAGGGAGGACGGAAACCTCCCGCATAGCAGAAGGGCCCTTCCCGTGGATCACTCCAGCTGTGGTGGGCGCAGCCCGCCCCCCACCTTGCCATGGATGGAGCCCTGGCTGCGGCCACCACGGTGTGATTGCCATTGCCATCACTGCGCGCTGCCAGCCCATTGGTCCTTGCTTCCCCAGCCCAGGCCTGCTCCACCACGCCCCCACCTGCACCCTGTTCCCTTCACCCCTCCCAGAGAAGGAAGAAGGAAGTCTTTAGGATCCAGTGGCATTCCCACCAGTTCCATGCCCGAACACACAGCAGCATCATCTCTCAAATCCCAGCTCCTGGCTGTCGAAATCCTGCCATGTCCTTGGCCCGGCTCCCACTTTCTTTTCTACCTCGCTCTCTCCCCCTCGCCCTCCCGCCGCCACCACCACTTGCAGCCCAGACTGTTGCCAGCCCGACCTCTTCACCAGGCTCACCCCTGCTCACTGAACACCCTGGATGCCTCTGCGCAAACCTCCTCCTTTCCCTGCAGCTGCTGCTGTGTGAAATGGCCAGAGGGGCCCTGGGTGGGCACGGGAAAGGTCTGAGGGTGGTGCCAGGGAGGCTGTTGGTGGACGGCAGGGCACCTCCAACAATCGACGGGCCGTGAAAGAGAGGGCAAGGGAGGAGGTGGAGGAGAGAGTGCAGATGAATGAGAGAGAGAGAGGAAGAGAGAGAGAGTGTGTGTGTGCATGTGTGTGTGTGTGTGTGTCTGTGTCTCTGTGCCTCCGTGTGTGTGTCTATGTCTGTGTCTCCGCCCAAAGCCCCCAACACCCTGCATAGACGCGACGAGCACCAAAGACCCCTCCCGATGGTGAAAGAAGCAGCCCTAGGCTCTGCCGGTGGGCAGGGAGGGGCAGGGCAAGCCACTGTGTGGGGTCAGCAGCTTCGTGCCGAGACCTGGAGGCACTCTCTTCCACAGCACTCCAGCTCACATGTGTATCTTCTGCTCAATCTGTGGACATCCCTGACACACTGCAGACAGTCCCGAGCCCCTTGGAGCAGAACCCCTCCTCAGTTACTGGCACTGATTGTCATGGCTCTGCTTCTGCCCTGCCCATCAAGACCTTCCAGCTGGCTGGGCAAGGACCTGGTGGGAAAACAGTCCGTAACCAGGTGTGGAGTCAAAGCCTTTGCCCTGCTGTGAGGGGCTCTGCTGGATAGGGCTGCACCTGGCCTGGGACTGCTCATGGGTGAAGGTTCCCATATGCTGCCCATGCCTTGCGTGGCCCCACAGGAGGCCTGTGAGGGCGGGTGCCACCCTGGTGCTGGCAGGGCAGCCACTATTGTCACCCTTGCCCAGTGCCCACCAAGAGCTTCCTGCTGGCTGGGTGAGGGCCTGGGGGAGATGCAGGGGCTGTGTGGGGTAGCTGCCTTGCTCTATGGCCCTGCTGTGGGGACAGCTGCAGCCATTCCCACAGCCATGCCCTGATCCAGATGCTGCTGTGTCCCCAGCCACTGGCCGTGTCACCGGATCACGCCTGCTCAGGATGGCGTGTTTGTCTTGGTATGCAAGACAGGTGTCTGCTAAGAAAGTGGAAACCTCCCTTAGAATAGGAAATGTGACCCCCCCCCCCCTTCCCTCCGAATTATTATAACTTTGGAATTAAGGGCTTTCTGGTAAAGATATCAGAAAAGGAATAAATAAATAAAATAACAGTTCTTTATTAGCATTTATAACAAAGTAAACAAGCAACAAACAACAGTTGCAACAACAAACAAAACCCAGAAAACTCGGTGGCAGCTTGCTCTGGGCTGCCAGACGTCCTTCCCTTTGGTTCAGTTAACATCACAGCCAGCAGGGGTGCTGTTGAGCTCCCAGCCGGGCAGAGCAGAAGCGATGACTCCTGAGCAGCAGCAGGTGGCGCTGTGGCATGAGGTCAGCTCCTCGTCTCATGTGGGTAATGGTGGGCAGGCTGGACTCCTGGATCCCTACAAGTGTCCAAGGCCAGGTTGGATGGGGCTCGCAGCAACCTGGGCTAGTCGAAGGTGTCCCTTGCTATGGCAGGCAGGAGGTGGTACTTCATGGGCTTCAAGGTCCCTGCCAACCCAAAGCATTGCACAATTCCATGATTCTCTGGTTTTGCAAACCACTGTGAAAGCTTTAGCATCAGTGCGGAGAAGTCAAGTCCAACGTACTTAGAAATCCAAAGGACAACATGGGATGTATTTGCATATGTTAGCACTTTGTCATTGCCGTGAAACAGAAGGAAATTCATCTGAAATTAAATACTGGAATCTTGAAACCATTACAGGTATGGCGCCTACAAATGATGACTCTGAATGAGGCTGCTTGTCACACACTCTACTAATAATTGCCCCTCCTGGAGTCGATGTTCCCCAGCTGCTCCTCATCATCTTCTGATTCAGAAGTCATCTCTGCCTCTTCTCCCAGTGCCGAAGCTGGTCCCTTGTGCAACAGTCTCCTTTTGTCACTTACTTGCTTAGGTGTTTTTGAAGGAATGTGTTCTGCAATTAATTTATTGATGTTTCTCTTTCCTTCAAACTGTGGCTCCAGTTTAATCAAAAGTTGTTCCTCCTCTTTTGTCCACACTCTTTTGTGTGCTCCTCGGGCAGAGCTCTTTTTGGGGCGGGATGCAGCCATCCTTTCCTGCTCCATGCTCACAGGATGCATATGACTCTTGTGTTGACCAAGGCCGATCTTGGTCAAAAAATTCCTACCACATATTTGACAGATCCACCCCCCAGCTGGAGATCCCTTGCACTTGGGATAGTGACAAGCAATACTATGAAAGTTAGTGTTTTGCTTACCACACTTAGCACATTGAAACCAAACCCTGCTTTTCCCGTGGGCTCTTTTCAGGTGTTCAGTCAAACACGACAGCCAGTACATCCGGGTCCCACAGCATGGACAGGCTGAATTTTTGTTGGGAATCATCACCATTTGGATGTCGTCTTGTGCCAAATCAGCGCTGTTTCCCGGTCCAGGGTGTGATGATCTCGGTGTGCCACTCTTCGGTTCTTTGCTGTTTCTTCTGCCACTGTTCTCTCTGGTGCTCTGGAGGTAGCTGTTCCTTCCCATGTTGTGTTTAGGTGGAAGATCTTAGTGTACCTCCAGCAGCCTGGCCAAATCCTTCCACGGCGTGGGTAAAATGTACATTTTCATTAGTCAAACAAAACAATCCCGAGTTATAAAATTCCAATCTCACCAGCTCTGTTTCATTTTCCACCAAATCATGGTGGGGCAGATTGTGAATTTCTGGACATCAGGTCCAGCAATTTGTTGGTCGGGGGGGTCAACCCCCGCCCTTCTGGAAACCAGGTCAACACAGTCTAAAGGACTAGTCTGGTTGCCAGTTGATCCCTGGAATAAATGTATTGACTGCCCCATTTCACGGCTCCAGAAAATTTTAGGCAAGATGAAGTTGGAGGGAGGATTCAGTGAGCAGCACACCCCCCAACCACCTGCCCATCTTGCTCAGCACAAGCCCATGGCATAGGTTTAGAGTAAAAAGCTACACAGCTCTTACCTTAAGCTTGTTTCACCGTTTGAATGATGCTGTTGGCTGGGGAATCCAAGGGTATTTAGCTGGGCAGAGATTGGCTTCCTTACCCTATGCAGGGTATCCAGCAGGATCACAAGGACGTGTGACCCCTGCAGCAATGTTGTGCTAGTTTGGAAGCAAACCAGCCGAGGAATTACCCCCACACAAATATGTTGCAAGAGATGCCAAGTCAGACCTACAATTTAATAGGAAAAAATTTTAAATAAGCAATAATACAAAAGCAACAGGTTAAACTGAAAAAGTCAGAATGCAAGCTACCACCCTCTTGGTCACGGTGATGGTAGCAGCCCAGTTAAGTGGTGGCTGCTGTCCTCTTGGAGTGATGGATATGGTCTTGTTGAAGTGATGATCCAAAAGAAGGTCCAATCCGTCTCTGGATGTCCAGTGGAAAAAACAAGTCCTGCTGTTGTAGAGGCTCAGCTTATATGCAGGAGAGAATGTTCAGTTCCTCCCCTCTGGGCGGGGCATCTCACAATGGGTTGATGCATTTCTATGAGCCATTCCTGAAGACCTTGATAGCCCATTAGGAGAGATAGCCCCCACGGAGAGTGGTATCAGGGCTGAGTCATGCTGAAGATAAAGAACATTGCCCCACCTGTTTTTAACATCTTGTGCAGATGATAATAGAATATACACTTCCACCTTCCATTATCAATTACACCTTCCATGGAACCTAAGACAGATGCCCAGTTTGTAACCAAGCTCTCATCTTAATCTTGATGAGTTTCCCCTATTTCAGTGGAACAAAGGCTAGAAGCGCAGATATTTACCTTTCTTTGTGGCTCTCTTTTTCACCCATTTATGGGGAGGTCTTCTCAAGTTACCTTCCCGAGTACCCGCTCTGTTGTTATCTTGGGTCGTTGTTCTTATCTGCTTCATCCTACCCAGGCATCAGTAGCAGTCCTGCTCTGAGTCATTCACTATTGTTGTGAAGTCCTGTTCGTCAACCAATTTCCTGAATGCCTGCAGAAAGGTGTGAAGCTTCCCTGCTAAGAGCCACCCCCTGAGAGCCCTCTGATAATTGGCCCGCAGTTACCCCTCCCTCAGGCAGCTCCATGTGTCCCAGCTGTTCCTTGTCCGCCTCTGACTGATAACTCATCCCAGGCGCTTTCTCACATGCACAGCCAGTCCCCTGAGCAAAAAATCTTTTATCCTTGATTTGTTTGGCTGTTTAGTATGGAATGTGTTCTTCAGTAAGTTTATTGATAATTTTGTTGCCCCTGGACTGTTCTCTGAAGGAACACTGACAGCACACACACAATCCCAGCAACTCCATAGGGACATCCCAGGAGTCTCCCATTTGCCAAGCCACCTGCACGGAGATTGCAGTCCACAACAGGGTCTCAGGGGTGACATGCCACGTGTCTCCATGCTGCTAAGGAGCTGGCAGGTCACAGGCACTCACAGGGGCTCCATGGCGACATCCCTGCACTCTCCATCTTCCTAAAGAGCTGGGAAGTCACTGACAGTCACAGCTGCCCCCTGGGCAACGTATCCATCCATCTCCAGGCTCCCAAAGAGCCAAGAGATCACATCTTGTCACAGGAACTCCGTGGGGAACTGCTCGAGCTATCCGTGTTTCAGAACACTGACCTCACAGGTGGTCCCAGGAGAACCATAGGCACAGCCCAGGAGTCTGCATGCTGCCGAGAAGCCCTCGTATCGCAGGCATTCACTCACAGAGCCTCAGTGCTGACATCCCAGGCCGCTAACCGCCGCTCAAGAGATGTGATGGCAGAGGCACCTTCAAACCACTCAAAGAATCACTGGAAAACTATCAGGAAAGAAAGATTTCTGAGCAAAGCCACAGCAGGACTAGGTTCCTTTGCATGCTTCGCTCTACTACTTATGTTGGAAAATATACCAGTTTAAAAATTTTGTATAACTTTAGTCAAAGGGTTTTGTTTGCCTTTACCCTGGGAAAAAGAATATTCAGTTTTTTTCCAGGGCATTGTTATATCAGGTGAGGTTTGAGGAACTCATCATATCAACAGACTGGGAGTAACCCAAAAGATAAAGAGCTATCAGCGGCCATTAATGGAACATCAGCTCCAAACAACACCCCTGGCTGGTCAGAGACACCTGGTCTGGGTCAAGAGAGATAAGAGAGAAGACCTAATTAATACCAGAGGCCAGGACATTCAGATTCAACGGGAAACTGAATACTGGAGCTTTGCTCAAGTCTGGACCAATGAACTTTGAAACAGTCCATCTCTATGTGTTTTGACTGTATAAAATAGCTAAAGAATCTAGTAAAATCACTAGTGATGGTATTGGCTATCCTTTATCTAATACATGTATAAAGTGACTAAGCAGCTACAGAAGTTGAGTTGAATGTTCCTGTGTTTATAACTGTGATTTTGAATGTCAGCGCCTGGGTTAAAATGCAGTTGCAAGGTGTTTTAGGGTTAAAGTTTCCTACTTGGGTTAAAAAATACAACTGCAAGATATTTTGGAGTTCAAGTCTCTTGCCTATTTTGGAGTTAAAGTCTCCTGCCTCCTACTTGGGTTAAATGCAATTGCATTTGGTATTTTGGAGTTCAACTCTCCTGCCAGGGTTAAAATCCAATTGCAAAGTATTTTGAAGTTCAACTCTCCTGCCTGGGTTACTGTGAGAATCTTTTTTTTGAGCAGAGTTTGCTCAGGCACTTTTGAATTTTTTTTGAATGTGTGTGAGTGTACTGTGTGTGTGCAAATTACCTGTGTTAATTTGTGTTTTGCTGGCATATAAATCCATGCGGGGATGCCTGTGAGATCAGTGTAACTAGTTGAGTGCTGAAACGTGTTTTGGATGTCTGTTGAATTTTTGCATCTATGCTGTTTCTCTGCATGAGCTAATAAGTATCCCTCTGGGACTCCTGTGTGTGCGTGTAGATGATATTTGTGAGCTTATTTGTTCTGGGAATTGGTGGAACGGTCAGTTACTGTTAATGTGCTGTTTTTCAGTAGCAAATTTGAGGTCCTGGAAAGAGCTCACAAATTCATATGGAAAAGATCCCGAAAAAGTAGCTTACATTTTTGAAACATGACTTCGGAGCGTCTGTTTGATTTTAGTGTGTGTCAACTGAATATGGTTTTGGATGCTTTTTGTGTGTGCTTGCCTGGCCGAGTCTTCAAGGAGCCAGAAGAGATGCAAATTGAGACTGCTGAGGGGAAAGTGTGAAGGATGTCTTCCCCTCAAAACCAAGTTCTGCCTGCTTGCAGAGAAGGTCAACAGAACAGGTGATGCTGCAAAATGAAAGTAGCTAGCAGAAAATAGAAGAATTTCCAAAAGGGGGGTAAAGGAAGCAGGAATTCATCCTTCTCCCCACTCTAACGTGTGTTATTATTGAGCAAGTTTGTTCCAATATCATAAACAACTTTGCACACTCAAGTGTGTCCTCATCAGATGAAAAGCTAAGTGTGTCCAGATGTGAGACAAGGAGCCCCTAAAGCCACAGAAGCAAAAAGAACTGCTGAATACCCTTGCAACTGTGAGAGCTGCAGCCACAGACTCCTTTTATTTGAATAAAATTAACTCCAGACAAAGAGGAACACAAAAGAACAATATTAGACAATATAATAAAGAGTTAATCCATTAAAAGCTGCAATGAAACACAAAACTCCCAAAATGAAACTAATTAAATGGTTTCCTTTTTTATATTCCCAGAACAGTGTTACCCACAGGGTTGTTCCTGGATCAGTCTCAGCTATCCTAGCAGAACCTTGTAATAATTGTATGCCTTCAGATGCCAGAGGGCAAGTAAGCCAGAAAGAAAAGAGTGGTACCCTTTTTAACACACACATATAAAAAAATGGCCACATTAGTAATTACCGTATGGACTTCAATCTAAATTTGGAAAATTGATATATGACCATATGTAAATCAGACCAAAATAATTTTCTTTAAAATGAAAAGGTTTCAAAAGGAATGGCTAAGTCTAACAAGGTGCTAAGACCAAGTAAGTTCCATTAATCATTGTCACATTTCTAACTATTGTTGTTATATGTCTATTTGTCTAGCCTTTGGGAATGCTAGGCCCCACAGAAGGGAGAGACTACCTTTGAGAAATCGCTGGAGATACTGAACTGATCTGCCAGGCTTTGGGCTCTGTAGCTGAAAGATGCTTTTAAATTTAAATTAGCAGTTACCATTCATATGAATTCCAGTATGCTTTCCTCTTTCCTCTTTATCCAAAGGACATGGGATGTATTTGCATATGTTAGCACTTTGTCATTGCCGTGGAACAGAAGGAAATTCATCTGAAATTAAATACTGGAATCTGAAAATCTTTACATGTGTGACACTTACAAATAATGAGTCTGAATGAGGCTGCCTGTCACACAATCCACTATTAATTGCCCCTCCTGGGGTCAATGTTCCCCAGCTGCTCCTCATCATCTTCTGATTCAGAAGTCATCTCTGCCTCTTCTCCCAGTCCTGAAGCTGGTCCCTTGTGCAACAGTCTCCTTTTTTCACTTACTTGCTTAGGTGCTTTTGAAGGAATGTGTTCTGCAATTAATTTATTGATGTTTCTCTTTCCTTCAAACTGTGGCTCCAGTTTAATCAAAAGTTGTTCCTCCTCTTTTGTCCACACTCTTTTGTGTGCTCCTCGGGCAGAGCTCTTTTTGGGGCAGGATGCAGCCATCCTTTCCTGCTCCATGCTCACAGGATGCATATGACTCTTGTGTTGACCAAGGCCGATCTTGGTCAAAAAATTCCTACCACATATTTGACAGATCCACCCCCCAGCTGGAGATCCCTTGCACTTGGGATAGTGACAAGCAATACTATGAAAGTTAGTGTTTTGCTTACCACACTTAGCACATTGAAACCAAACCCTGCTTTTCCCGTGGGCTCTTTTCAGGTGTTCAGTCAAGCCCGACAGCCAGTACATCTGGGTCCCACAGCATGGACAAGCTGAATTTTTGTTGGGAATCACCACCATTTGGACGTTTTCTTGTGCTGAATCCGTGCTGTTTGCGGGTCCAGGGTGGGATGTTCTCAGCGTGCCACCCTTTGGTTCTTTGCTGTTTCTTCTTCCACTGTTCTCTCTGGTGCTCTGGAGGCTGCTGTTCCTTCCCATGTTGTGTTTAGGTGGAAGATCTTAGTGTACCTCCAGCAGCCTGGCCAAATCCTTCCACGGCTTGGGTAAAATGTACATTCTCATTAGTCAAACAAAACAATCCCAAGTTGTAAAATTCCAGTCTCACCAGCTCTGTTTCATTTTCCACCAAATCATGGTGGGGCAGATTGTGAATTTCTGGACATCATGTCTAGCAATTTATCAGTCGGGTGGGGGGGTGTACCCCCACCTTTTTAGGTACCAGCTCAACACAGTCCAAAGGACTGATGTGGTTGCCAGTTGATCCTGGGAATAAACGTATTGACTGCCCCATTTTACAGCTCCAGAAAATTTTAGGCTAGATTAAGTTGGAGGGAGGATTCAGTGAGCAGAGGATCCCCTGACCACTTGCCCATCTTGCTCAGCACAAGCCCACGGCATAGGTTTATAGTAAAAAGCTACACAGCTCTTACCTTAAGCTTGTTTCACCGTTTGAATGATGCTGTTGGCTGGGAAATCCAAAAGTATTTTGACGTCCTGTTCGTCAACCAAGTTCCTGAATGCCTGCAGAAAGGTATGAAGTCTCCCTGCTGAGAGCCACTCCCTGAGAGCCCTCTGATCATGGGCCTCTGGCATTATATCACTCCTCTGATAATTGGCCCACAGTTACCCCTTCTTCAGGCAGCTCCCTGTGTCCCAGCTGTTCCTTGTCTGCCCCTGGCATGTTCCAGCCATCTCCAGGCTGCCAAGAGCCAAGAGATCACATGTCGGGGTTTGACCCTGACTAAAGGCCAGGCACCCCTGCTCTCTCCTGCTGCAGGCATGCAGGAGAGGGGAAAGGAAAAAAAACTGTTAAACACACACCAAATTCATGAGTTAAGTGAGATAGGACATTGACAAGGGGACACATGGAAGAAAAGGGCAAGCAGGCTTCAAACTTAACATTGCAAAGTGAGTTAATTACCTAACTGAATCATAGGAAAAATGAGAGGTAAAAATAAGAACCCTCTTAAGAGCCCATCTTCTATTCACTCCCCTCCCTCCTACCAACCAACAGCTCGGGTAGCGAGCAGGGTTTGGGGTATTTTCTTAGTCCATAGAGCAAATCCATAAACCATTACCATAATTCTTCTACTAAAAATACTGTTTATGTCTGCTCATTCTCTCTCTCTTAAGACAGTTTCTCTGCTCTCACCCCTTCCCTCTTAAGAAGCAGTTTCTCTGCTCACCCCCCTCCCTCTTTCCAACCAACAGCACAGGCAGGGGTAGGGTAAGGGGTTTGTTCTCTGGTCAGTCTGTTAGGGAGACAGGTCCTCTTAGCCGCAGGGTCCCTCCCATGAGAGACTGTCCTCTGGGAACTCCTTTGGTGTGGGTCCAATCTCATGAGCAACATCCCACCCAAATTTCTGCTGCAACGTGAGTCCTCTGGTCCATAAGGTGCAGACTCTCCTGAGCTGAGGCCAGGCTGCTTCCATCCCAGGAGCAAGGCCTTTCTCTCCCTTGCAAGGTCTTTACAGCTTTAACTCTTTATATGAGACTCCCACAGCTTCCTCCAGGCATCCACCAGCTCCTCTGGCGTGGGCTGTGGGTGGATCTCTGCACCCCTGTGGACTCCATGGGCTGCAGGGTGACCACCTGCTCCCCCCATGGTCTTCACCACAGCTCATCTATGAATGTACTGAGGTAGCCCTGAATTCCCTCATCCAGACCATCAGAAGAGGCAAGGAACGGGATCATCCTGCAGGATTCCAGGCATTCCATGGAGCCAGATTTCAGGCTTATGGCTGTTTCATCTCTGGGTGTCCCTGAGACCATGGGTGTCCTGATGGATCTGACTTTCTCCCTGACCCCAAATTCTCCTATTCTGGATTCTCTTCAGGGGTAAATGGGCTCCTCTGGCTGATTCCCGTGACTGTGTGTGGTGTGATGATCCTGGCTGGATTCCTGGTGTCCCCCAAATCTGTTACATCCCTCTCCCCTCCACACCTGGGTGGGGAAAAAATACAAGGAAAGGCTCCTGAGGTGGGATAAGGGCAGGAAGAGATCCTGTATGGATTCTGGGCAAAGGGGAGTCGACTGCAGGATACTAATTGGATTTATTCCCAGTCAGAATCAGAGCAGGAAAAATGAGAAGTAAAACAAATCCTAAACCACCTTTTCCCAATCCCTGCCTCCCTCCTAGGTCTCACTTTATTCCTGATTCTCTCCCTCCTCCCTCCCAGTGGCTCAGGGAGACAGGAATGGGGATCATGGTCCACCCCAAAATTTCTCACAGAAGGTCTTGTTGAGTCACAAGGTGCAGAAAGGACCCTCAACACTCCCATATGATTTAGGGTAAAATAGAAATTATTAATTTAAAAGAACTAGAAGCTGGATAGTAATAATAAATAATAATAATAATAATAATAATAATAATAATAATAATAATAACAACTTTTGAACTGATTTAGAGGGCCAGAGGTTGGATAATGATTTACTAAGATTTGCTTGCTGAAAACCATTTATTATTCACCTAATGATTTTGTGCCTACCTAGTACCGTGGAGGATAGAGAGAAGAGAGCCAAATAATTGAGAAAACCACTAAGTGTGACCAAGCATCCCGCCCTTGGACCCCAGGACCGGTACAAGTTGGTTCTCAGGCTTGGACTTGGACCAAGAACCAAGAGAGAATGCCCAAGGGAACAGGGTGAACAGTTCATCGTGAGGAAGACTACTGATTCTGCCATCATTAATTATTTGGGACCCCTGCCCACAATTAATCTGAGACACTTCGCTTGCACAAGCATATTTAAATGAACTTTGAACTCATTATAATATGAAGCGGGGATAGATAATGAATATGTATAGGGTCTTTGTCTATCTTTATGCATATGTAACCTGTAAGCTAATATAAACCTAGTGAAGTGCTGCTGATGGTGTGCATGCCTTTGGAGGGGCTACCCCCCATGCACCCCAGCAGGAATAAACACATACCTACTTCATAACTATCTGAGTTGTGGAGTTTATTCCGTGCTT
>NW_028147650.1:0-47783 GCF_008360975.1 Lichenostomus cassidix
GGAATTTACCATCAGCCAAACTCCAAACCTCTGGGAATTTACCATCAGCCTCACTCCAAATCAAACCTCTGGGAATTTACCATCAGCCAGACTGCAAATCAAACCTCTGGGAATTTACCATCAGCCAGATTCCAAATCAAACCTCTGGGAATTTACCATCAGCCAAACTCCAAACCTCTGGGAATTTACCATCAGCCTCACTCCAAATCAAACCTCTGGGAATTTACCATCAGCCAGACTGCAAATCAAACCTCTGGGAATTTACCATCAGCCAGATTCCAAATCAAACCTCTGGGAATTTACCATCAGCCTCTGGATCCAAATCAAACCTCTAGGAATTTACCATCAGCCAGATTCCAAATCAAACCTCTGGGAATTTACCATCAGCCAAACTCCAAACCTCTGGGAATTTACCATCAGCCAAACTCCAAACCTCTGGGAATTTACCATCAGCCAGACTCCAAACCTCTGGGAATTTACCATCAGCCAGACTCCAAACCTCTGGGAATTTACCATCAGCCTCACTCCAAACCTCTGGGAATTTACCATCAGCCAGACTCCAAATCAAACCTCTGGGAATTTACCATCAGCCAGACTGCAAATCAAACCTCTGGGAATTTACCATCAGCCAGATTCCAAACCTCTGGGAATTTACCATCAGCCAGACTCCAAATCAAACCTCCGGGAATTTACCATCAGCCAGATTCCAAATCAAACCTCTGGGAATTTACCATCAGCCTCTGGATCCAAATCAAACCTCTGGGAATTTACCATCAGCCTCTGGATCCAAATCAAACCTCTGGGGAATTTACCATCAGCCAGACTCCAAATCAAACCTCTGGGAATTTACCATCAGCCAAACTCCAAACCTCTAGGAATTTACCATCAGCCAAACTCCAAACCTCTGAGAATTTACCATCAGCCAGATTCCAAATCAAACCTCTGGGAATTTACCATCAGCCAAACTCCAAACCTCTGGGAATTTACCATCAGCCTCACTCCAAATCAAACCTCTGGGAATTTACCATCAGCCAAACTCCAAACCTCTGGGAATTTACCATCAGCCTCTGGATCCAAATCAAACCTCTGGGAATTTACCATCAGCCTCTGGATCCAAATCAAACCTCTAGGAATTTACCATCAGCCAGACTCCAAACCTCTAGGAATTTACCATCAGCCTCTGGATCCAAATCAAACCTCTAGGAATTTACCATCAGCCAGACTCCAAATCAAACCTCTGGGAATTTACCATCAGCCAAACTCCAAACCTCTGGGAATTTACCATCAGCCAAACTCCAAACCTCTGGGAATTTACCATCAGCCAGACTCCAAATCAAACCTCTGGGAATTTACCATCAGCCAAACTCCAAACTTCTGGGAATTTACCATCAGCCTCTGGATCCAAATCAAACCTCTAGGAATTTACCATCAGCCAGATTCCAAATCAAACCTCTGGGAATTTACCATCAGACACACTCCAAATCAAACCTCTGGGAATTCACCATCAGCCAAACTCCAAACCTCTGGGAATTTACATCAGCCAGACTCCAAATCAAACCTCTGGGACTGAAAGCTGGCAACGTTCTCCACTAAAATCAGGAAATTATTTTTTTTAAATTAAAATGGAGAGTGGCACAGAAAAATTGTTTAGTGTCCTTTCTCTCCCCTGGGGTTTTGCCAACCTGAATTCTGTGGAACTTCTCAATTCCACAGAGGGTTCAGATTGTTTGAAAACACCTTAAAACAGGTTTGAACTCAGAGTTTCTCTGTTCCCAAAAGGCTCCTCAGCACCTTTTCTCACTTCACCTGTCCCACCTTGCAACAAGAACTCCTTTCCTTCCCTCTGAGGCAATCCAGGGAAATCCTCTTTGCCAGGCTGGGTGATTCTTTGTTGTTAATTTTATCCCAAACAGTTCCAAACTCAGATTATTGTTCATCTGGCTGAGCTGTTCCTGTTCTGGAATAAAACCTTTGGGAGTTTTTACACCTGGGAGTAATGCAGAGCTCCTCATGCTGCTCCCTGCCAACCACCAGGGCTGCAATTTGGGAATTACATCGTTAATTTTATCCCAAAAAGTTCCAAACTCAGATTATTGTCCAGCTGGCTGAGCTGTTCCTGTTCTGGAATAAAACCTCTGGGAGTTTTTACACAGTTTTTACAATGTTTTTACAATGCAGAGATCCTCATGCTGCTCCCTGCCAGGGCTGCAATTTGGGAATTACATTGTTAATTTTATCCCAAACAGTTCCAAACTCAGATTATTGTTCATCTGGCTGAGCTGTTCCTGTTCTGGAATAAAACCTTTGGGAGTTTTTACACCTGTGAGTAATGCAGAGCTCCTCATGCTGCTCCCTGCCAACCACCAGGGCTGCAATTTGGGAATTACATCGTTAATTTTATCCCAAAAAGTTCCAAACTCAGATTATTGTTCATCTGGCTGAGCTGCTCCTGTTCTGGAATAAAACCTCTGGGAGTTTTTACACCTGGGAGTAATGCAGAGCTCCTCATCCTGCTCCCTGCCAACCACCAATTTGGGAATTACATCGTTAATTTTATCCCAAACAGTTCCAAACTCAGATTATTGTCCACCTGGCTGAGCTGTTCCTGGAATAAAACCTCTGGGAGTTTTTACACCTGTGAGTAATTCAGAGATCCTCATGCTGCTCCCTGCCAACCACCAATTTGGGAATTACATTTTGGGAATTACAATTTGGGAATTTACAAAAGATATAAAAGGTATAAAACAGATATAAAAGGTGTAATAAAAGATGTAAAAGGTATAAAAAAAGATATAAAAGGTATTAAAAAAAGATATAAAAGGTATAAAAAAGATATAAAAGGTACAAAAAAAGATATAAAAGGTATAAAAAAAGATATAAAAGGTGTAAAAAAGATATAAAAGGTATAATAAAAGATATAAAAGGTATAAAAAAGATATAAAAGGTACAAAAAAGATATAAAAGGTGAAAAAAATATAAAAGGTATAAAAAAAGGTATAAAAGGTATAAAAAATATATAAAAGGTATAAAAAAGATAGAAAAGGTATAAAAAAAGATAGAAAAGGTATAAAAGAAGGTATAAAACGTATAAAAAAGGATATAAAAGGTATAAAAAAAGATATAAAAGGTATAAAAAATTATATAAAAGGTACAAAAAAATATATAAAAGGCATAAAAAAAAGATCTCCAGAGCCTCTGCTCCACCAGCAGAAACCACCACAGCCGACCCAAACCTCGAGGAACCACCAATCCATCCTCCCCAAGCTCTTCACCCCCTAATTCCACCCCAAATTCTGCTCGTTTGTCCAAAACAATCTCCCCGCGGAGAAACCGCCGAGCTCCGAAGAGTTTCGCAACAATTACCAAATCATTCCATTAAAATCACGAGAATCCCCCAAAAGCAGGCAGGACAGGAGACCCAAATCATTTTTGTTTGAGCAGAAAGACTGGCAGAAAAATTTAGGAAAAAGGGAAAAAGGAGGAAGAGGAAGCAGAGCTCACCATCCTCGTGTCCGTCGCGGTTGCGGCGCCGGTGTCGCTCCCGCCGGTGGCTGACGACAGACTCCGTCCCTGTCTCGTTGTCCAGGCCATCCCTGCTGCTGGCGGCGTTGGGGCTGTCGGGGGAAGGTCAGCTGTGAGTTTCACTGGGATTTGAGGTGGTTTTTGGTGTTGGGGAAGATGAAATGGGAAGGCTTTACAGGTATGATGGCCGCGCAAAAGATGCTGAGGAAAATATGAGCAAGATTGAAATGAAAACAAGATTTGAGTTGTAGAGTAACTAAAAAACAATGGTATGGCCAAGGAAGGTAATCCCCCTCTTGATAGAACAATCCCCTCTGCCCAGGCAGGTCCAAGGGTCAGAGCAGACCCTACCTGCCTGGTAAAAATCCCAAAAAAGGCAGTTTTTTTAAGGTTTGAAACATGACCCCGTATGGTAATGTGATGATCCTTACAGGCTGTATGTAAATGCTGTAGGGTTTGTAGCTTGTCTTAGATTGGTTAAAGGGAATTAGAATATTCAAAATATAACCCTGTATGGTAATGGGATGATTCTTACAGGCTGTATGTAAATGCTGTAGGACTTGTAGTTTGTCTTAGATTGGTTAAAGAAGAGTTGAATATTCAACAGAGAAAACAATTTATTGTATTGTAAACGGCAAATCACTCTCTTTTTCTCTCTCTCTCTCCCTTCCTGCTGGCCTGCTTGGAGTCCTCACAGGCCTCTCACCCCCACTCTATTTCACAATAAATTTGTGAATTTCACAATATTCTATTTCACAATAAACCTTCACGTTCTAAAACTCATCTTTAGAGATCTCTTGTTCCTATTTTTACACAATAAATTTCACAATAAACCTATTTATTCACAATAAACCTTCTATTCACAATAAACCTTCACGTTCTAAAACTCATCTTTAGAGATCTCTTGTCCCTATTTTCACCCCCATAACTAAACCCCACGGAGTCTGTTCTTACATTTGGGTCGCTGGTTTTAGCTGCGGCGGGTGGTGAGCGCCGTGGGGATTGGAGGGGAATTTGTGGATGGGGATGGTCTCTGGATGGTTTCTTTTTTTCTCTTTTTCTCTTTTCTACATTGAATTTCAGTTGGGAGCGAGTTGGGGCAGAAGGCAACGTTTCTGCAAAGGGTCCCAGGCTGCTGTGTCCATCCCAAAACCACCTCAGGGGGGAAAATATAACCCAAAAAACACCTCAGGGGTGAAAAGATAACCCAAAAAACACCTCAGGGGTGAAAAGATAACCCAAAAAACACCTCAGGGGTGAAAATATAACCCAAAAAACACCTCAGGGGTGAAAATATAACCCAAAACCACCTCGGGGATGAAAAGACTAAAACTAAAGTTTAGTCTTTTCTGAAACTAAGACTAAAACTAAAACCACCTCAGGGCTGAAAATATAACCCAAAGAACACCTGAGGGGTGAAAATATAACCCAAAACCACCTCAGGGGTGAAAATATAACCCAAAACTACCTCGAGGTGAAAAGATAACCCAAAAGTCACCTGAGGGTGAAAAAACAACCCAAAAACCACCTCAGGGGTGAAAAGACAACCCAAAAATCACCTGAGGGTGAAAAGATAACCCAAACAAAACACCTGAGGGTGAAAATATAACCCAAAAAAACCACCTGAGGGTGAAAAGACAAACCAAAAACTACCTGAGGGTGAAAAGACAAGCCAAACCAAACATCTGAGGGTGAAAAAAAACCCCAAAAACCACCTCAGGGGTGAAAAGATAACCCTAAAGTCACCTGAGGGTGAAAAGATAACCCAAAAACCACCTGAGGGGCAAAAAGACAACCCAAAAAAATACCTGAGGGTGAAAAGACAACCCAAAAACCACCTGAGGGGCAAAAAGATAACCCAAAAACCACCTCAGGGGTGAAAAGATAACCCTAAAACCACCTCAAGGCTGAAAAGACAACCCAAAAATCACCTAAAGGGTGAAAAGATAACCCAAAAAAATACCTGAGGGTGAAAAAACAACCCAAAAAACACCTCAGGGGTGAAAAGACAACCCAAAAACCACCTCAGGGGTGAAAAGATAACCCAAAACCACCTGAGGCTGAAAAGACAACCCAAAAAATACCTGAGGGGCAAAAAGATAACCCAAAAACCACCTCAGGGGTGAAAAGATAACCCTAAAACCACCTCATGGGGTGAAAAGATAACCCAAAGAACACCTTAAGGCTGAAAAGATAACACAAAAAAACACCTGAGGGGCAAAAAGATAACCCAAAAAAATACTGAAGCTGAAAAGATAACCCAAAAAAAATACCTGAGGGTGAAAAAACAAACCAAAAAACACCTCAGGGGGGAAAAGACAAACTAAAAACCACCTCATGGGGGGAAAATATAACCCAAAAGCACCTGAGGGGTGAAAAGATAACCCAGAAAAACACCTGAGGGTGAAAAAACAACCCAAAAACCACCTCAGGGGTGAAAAGACAAACCAAAACCACCTCAGGGCTGAAAAGATAACCCAAAAAAATACCTGAGGGTGAAGAAACAACCCCAAAACCACCACAGGGGGTGAAAATATAACCCAAAAACCATCTCAGGGGTGAAAATATAACCCAAAAAACACCTCAAGGCTGAAAAGATAACACAAAAAAACACCTGAGGTTGAAAAAACAACCCAAAAACCACCTCAGGGCTGAAAAGACAACCCAAAAAAATACCTGAGGGTGAAAAGACAACCCAAAAACTGTGAAAAGCCAAGAGGGGTTCTATGTTTCAGTGCTGTATTTTGCATTTCTTGTTCAGTCCAGAGGGTGACACATGGCTCAGGTCACTCCTGGACATCCCAGCAGCTCCATCTACTGACTCCTGCTCAGAATTCCCACTCCTGAGCCACCTCAGAACCCAAACCTGCCTCCAGAGGTGGTTTAAACTGTAGGAAAAGAAAAAAAAAAAAAACCAAAAAAAAAAACAACAAAAAAACCACAAAACAAACCAAAAAAAAAACAAAAACAAAACAACAAAAAAAACCAAAAAAAAAACCAAAAAAAAACCAAAAAACAAAACAAAAAACAAAACAAAAAAAAAACAAAAAAAAAACAAAAACTGGTTTAAACCATACAAAAGGTGGTTTAAATCATAGGAAAGAAAGTTTAAACCATAGGAAAGGTGGTTTAAACCATACAAAAGGTGTTTTAAAACATAGAAAACGTAGTTTAAAACAAAAAACCAAACCAAAAAAAAAACAAAAAAAAAAAACAAAAAAAATAAACCATAGAAAAGGTGGTTTAAACCATAGAAAAGGTAGTTTAAACCATAGGAAAGAAAACCAAAAAAAAACCAAAAAAAAAACAAAAAAAAAACAAAAAAAAAACCAAAACAAAACAAACAAAAAAAAAAACAAAAAAAAAACACAAAAAAAACCAAAAAAAAACCAAAAAACAAACCAAAAAAAAACCAACAAAAAAAACACAAAAAAAACCAAAAAAAAACAAAAAAAACCACAAAAAAAACCAAAAACAAACCACAAAAAAAACCAAAAAAAAAACCAAAAAAAAAAAAAAAAAAAACCAAAAAAAAAAAACAAAAAAAACAAAAAAAACCAAAAAAGTGGTTCAAACCATAAAAAAGGTGTTTTAAACCATACAAAAGGTGGTTCAAACCATAGAAAAAGTGGTTTAAACCACAGAAAAAGTGGTTTAAACCACAGAAAAGGGTGCAAAAATAACTCCCAGCTGCCCTGTCCCCTCTGCAGCGCTCAATGCAGCTCCATTTTCAGAGAAAAAAGGTAACTCCGAGGTCACTCACTGCTCTCACCTCAGCCCTGCACCTCCTCCAGCCCCAAACTCAGCCAAAAAATGCATTTGGCAAACCCCAAAGAGCAGCAGTGGAGCAGGAAATGCAGCAGGAGCTTCAGAACCACAGCAGGGAGGGGAAAAAAATGAGCTTTTATTTGGATTTCGTCAGTGCCGAAGCCGAATTTCAACGCTGTCAGGCAGGGAAATTATCACCTCAGCTCTGATAAGGATCTCATTTGGATGAGATTTCCATCCCTGGGATGGAATTCCTTGCTTCACCTATTCCCTGGATTCTGTGTTGTCCAAAAATTCCTGTTTGCACAACGCCCAGCTCAGCTGGCATTTATTTCCATCAACAACACCCAACGGGATGACAGATCCCAGCTCATTCTCCTTTGGAAATAAAGAGAATTATTTCAATTCTGCAGGTTTAGGGCAGCAGGGACAAAGGTTTTGTTTTTCTGGCCAGCTCACAAGGCAGGAGGGCAGCACAGCCCTTGGCTCAGCATTTCCCAGGATTTCTCCTCCCCTTCTCTTGAAGGTTTTTATCTGTAAAAATTACCTGTTCTTCTCACCCAGAACACCGAGAGCTCTTCCAGGTGACAACCATCCCAAAAATTCATGGAAAAAAGGGCAAATCAAAGCTGCATTTCATTCTCCCAACACACGCTGAGAGCTTTAAATCCTCCCAGTGGGAATTCCCAGGGAAATGAGGGAATCCTAAGGATTCCCCACGGGAAAAGGGAATAATAACAAAGCAGAGAATTCCCACACAGATGGAGCTGGCAGCCTCTGCAGGGACATTTTTCCATCCATTTTTCCTGATGGAAATTTTCCCTCCTGGAAGCTGCAGCCTTCAGCTGGCTCTGCCCTCTCTGTAATTACCCAGAAAACACTAATCACTCATCAGCCACACTACAAAAAAAACCATTTTGGGCTCCTTTCCTACTTCATTCATCCACAGCAGGCTTGGAAATGAGGTGTTTTGGGGTAAATATTTCACTCTGACAATCATAGGGTGTTTTCAATGCCATCCCCCTTTTAAATTCCTTTTAATTCCTCAATATTTGGGTTTTAGACCAAATATTTATACCAATTAATTCCTTTTAATTCCTCAATATTTGGGTTTTATACCAACAGTAACAACCAGCTGGCTGGCAGCAGAGAGGGAAACTTGGAAGAGGAGGAGACAGGAATGAAAATGTGAGAAATAAAGGGAAAATTGGGTCTTACTGGAATGATGGAGGTCGGGAATCTCCAATGCCTCCTGTCCTCTCCAGGGGTGGTGGAAAAGTAAATATTTCACTCTGACAATCACAGGGTGTTTTCAATCTCATCCCCCTTTAAATTCCTTTTAATTCCTCAATATTTGGGTTTTATACCAAATATTTATACCAATTAATTCCTTTTAATTCCTCAATATTTGGGTTTTATACCAACAGCAACAACCAGCTGGCTGGCAGCAGAGGGGGAAATGTGGGAGAGGAGGAGAGAGGAATGAAAATGTGAGAAATCAAGTGGAAATTGGGACTTACTGGAATGATGGAGGTCGGGAATCTCCAATGCCTCCTGTCCTCTCCAGGGGTGGTGGAAGGTCGGTGTGGCTCTCGGTGCATTGGGAGCCTGTGTCAGAGTGGGAGCTTTCAGCCAGGACCAGCTGCCAAAAAAAAACCAAAAAAAATCAGAATTACACACACTGGGAAGCTGTGTCAGAGTGGGAGCTTTCAGCCAGGACCAGCTGACAAAAAAACAAAAAAATCAGAATTACACACAATTACACACATTGGGAACCTGTGTCAGAGTGGGAGCTTTCAGCCAGGACCAGCTGACAAAAAAATAAAATAAAAAATCAGAATTACACACGATTACACACATTGGGAAGCTGTGTCAGAGTGGGAGCTTTCAGCCAGGACCAGCTGACAAAAAAAAACATTAAAAATCAGAATTACACACATTGGGAAGCTGTGTCAGAGTGGGAGCTTTCAGCCAGGACCAGCTGCCAACAAGGAAAAAAACAGAATTACACACATTCCCATCGGTTTGCCCATTCTGGCCTGAAGTGTTCAGCCAAAAAAACTGGGATTTAAGGGAAACAGGAGCGAGGGAAGAGCAGGGATCCTGAAAATTCCCACAAAATCAGGTGACATTCCATCTCCACGTGAGAACATCAGCTTGGATTCCTGCACAGAATTCCTGCACAGAATTCCTGCACAGAATTCCTGTGAGCACCACGAGTTCCTCTCCGTTTGGGAAATCAGGAATTCCCAAATGAAGAGGGATTTTGGGATCTGCCACTGCTGCACCCCCTGAGCTGCCCAAACCCACGGGGTGTCAGCATCCCTTGGAAATTCATCCATATTGGAAAATGAAGAGCAAAAGCTTAAAAAAGAATCCTAAAAATCCAAAATCTGCTCTGGTCTCACCACCAAATCCCTGCTGAGAGCCTGAATGAAACCCCAAACCTCTGCTGGGAGCCTGAATGAAACCCCAAACCTCTGCTGAGAGTCTGAATGGAACCCCAAATCCCTGCTGAGAGCCTGAATGGAACCCCAAATCCCTGCTGAGAGCCTGAATGAAACCCCAAATCTCTTCTCACAGCCTGAATGAAACCCCAAATCCCTGCTGAGAGCCTGAATGAAACCCCAAAGCTCTGCTGAGAGCCTGAATGAAACCCCAAATCTCTGCTGAGAGCCTGAATGAAACCCCAAATCTCTTCTGAGAGCCTGAATGAAACCCCAAACCTCTTCTGACAGCCTGAATGAAACCCCAAACCTCTGTTGGGAGCCTGAATGAAACCCCAAATCTCTTCTGAGAGCATGAATGAAACCCCAAAGCTCTGCTGAGAGCCTCAATGAAACCCCAAATCCCTGCTGAGAGCCTGAATGAAACCCCAAATCTCTTCTCACAGCCTCAATGAAACCCCAAATCCCTGCTGAGAGCCTGAATGAACCCCAAACCCACCCAACCTCCAGAAGATGCTTTAGAGGAAGATTCCTGCTCCTCCTCCTCCTCCTCCTCGTGTCTCTCATGTTCGTTTTGTCTCCAAAAGTTTCCTCCAGGCAGAGCTGCTGCTGGAAAAAAGGCATTTTCCAACCAGGAATGTGGAAAACCAGGATGTGCAGAGAGGGAAATCTTCTAAAATATTTGATCTCAAATATTTCATGAGGAAAGTTTGAAGCTGCTCTGGTGTGATTGTGACTCTCAGAGCTGCTCTGACACTGACATTGGAATTCAGGGAAGCTCCCAGCAGGGAATTCCCATGGAAAAATGGAATTAAAGATGCTGCAAGGATCCATCTCCTCACCCCAAACACACCCAGGGGCTGAAATCAGGGTGGAATTAACAGGTCTGGACAGGGCAGGAGGGAAATTTTCATGTTAATGTCGATATAATATATAAATTTATTAATATTATCAATATTTCTCATTATTATGGATAATATGACCAAAGCACACAGGAGGATTTCTGTAGGAAAATCTCATTTCCAGGGAATGATCTTTCACCAGCAGAGGGAAAGAAGGAATTTCCTCCTGGTTTGGAGCTCATTTTCATGATTGACACAAAATCCTAAATTTCACAAAAATCTGATTCCTCCCAGCTTAGCATCTACTTTTCTCTATCCAAAAAATAAATTTTTTTTTTAAAGGCAGAAATGCTTTTTTTGTTAAAAAGTCCTTTTGTACACTTTGCTTTCTGACATTAATATTTTTTTTTTTTAAATCTCATCAGTGCTGGATAAAAAAATTCCTGCCTGAAATGCACCCCCAGGAACCAACCAGGTGCAGGAAATATTTCAGAATGAAATCAGCATTTTTGCCTCGATTTTCCAACCCAGAAAGGCAGGAAAATCCCAATTTTGCTATTATAGATATTATATTTCTCATTTCAAATTTCAAATAAAAATTCCTAATATTTGCTATACAAATTTATAGATGTATAAATGCTAATTTATATTATTATAGAAATAAATATGAACTACAAATTATTTCATAATACATAAAATACATCAAATATATTTACAATAATACATCATAATATGTATTATTATGTAAATATAATGTAAATATTACAATATATTACAAATATATATACAATATATAAATATAGACAATATATTTACAATATATTTTCAATATATTTACAATAATACATAATAATATGTAAATAATACATAAAATATATTTTACAGCACGGTTCATATTTGAAATGAATGTACTGAAATTATTTTCGTTAAAATAATTTGAATAAATTTGTATTTCCCATGTAATAAATACATATTTAACAGTTCAATTTAACATATTTCAAACAGAAATTTGATATATTTCAAACAGTTCATGTTTGCAGTTTAATATATTTCAAACAGTTCATGTTTGAAATGACTGTACTGGAATTATTCTCCCATTAAGATGGAAGAAATTTGTATTTCCTATATAATAAATATATATTTAACAGCACAAATGACTGTACACAAATTATTCTCCCATTAAGCTGGAAGAAATTTGTATTTCCCATGTAATAAATACATATTTAACAGTTCAATTTAACATATTTCACACAGAAATTTAATATATTTCAAACAGTTCATGATTGAAATGAAGGAACTGAAATTATTCTCCCATTAAACTGGAAGAAATTTGTATTTCCTATAAAATAAATATATATTTATCACCAACCCCCTGAGCCACCTAATCACCTGGCTGAGTCTTTAAACACTAATTATCAGATCTGGAATTAAATAGATCCTCAATTAACCACAGGGATTAATTAACTTTTCACTAAGAGGCAACAAATAAAAGGTATTTTTCACCTTTATTCTGAGCAGAGCAGGAGAGATTCCAACCCCAACTAGTTAATTTATCAAGAACCGATTGGAATTTTTAATTTAATTTAATAATTTATTAATCAGAGGTGGAGAAGGGGATGGAGAGGAGGGAAGTGACAATTCAGGATGGAGAGAATTCCCTCCCAGGAGCACAAAACCTAAAATAAAATAGACATAAAAAATGAGGAGGAAAAAAAACACACACAGGAACTGCCTGGAGACAAACCAGCAACAGAGAAAATAAAAAAATTTACATTATTCAAACTCTGATCACCGACAGAGAAAACACTGAAGGGAATTTTTTTTTTTTTTTGTTATTTCCTAATAAGTTGGTAATTAAAATTTCTTTCTTCCAGTGAAAGGGAAGTGTTGAGGAGATGCAGGGATGGATCTGAGCTGAGGAATTTCTGGCTGAGGAATTTCACTGAAAAAATCGAGCTAAGGGATGAAAAGAATTAAAAATAAAGCAAAAAAATTAAAAAAAAAAAAACCTGAAAAGATCTGTGAAGATTCCACACTCTGGGTTAGGAATGCAAAACAAGCTGAGGAATTTGGAATTATTTGGAAGGAGGAAAAACATTTCCCTCCTCTGAGGATTTCTGCTGAGAGCAACACCTGACTGCAGGATGAGCCAAGAAAATGTACAAATATTGTGTATTTTGGGATATTTGCTCTCCAGGACTTCCCTGCTCCTGCAGGATGAACCAACACAACAAATATTCCCAAATTTTGGGATATTTGCTCTCCAGGATTCCCATATTTTGGGATATTTGCTCTCCAGCATTCCCATATTTTGGGATATTTCCTGTCCATCATCTCCCTGCTCCTGCAATATTGTATATTTTGGGATATTTGCTCTCCAGCATTGCCATATTTTGGGATATTTGCTCTCCAGCATTGCCAAACCCAAAACCCCAACACCCCCCAAAAAAAACACAACAAAACATTTTGGGATATTTCTCTCACACTCCCTGCTCCTGCAATATTGTATATTTTGGGATATTTGCTCTCCGCAAGCAATTTTGGGATAGCCAACAGCATTGATATTTTGGGATATTTGCTCTCCAGCATTCCCATATTTTGGGATATTTCCTGTCCATCATCTCCCTGCTCCTGTAGGATGAGCCAACACCAAAAATATTGTATATTTTGGGATATTTGCTCTCTAGGATTGCCCTGCTCCTGTAGGATGAGCCAATACCACAAATATTGTATATTTTGGGATATTTGCTCTCCAGGATTGCCATATTTTGGGATATTTGCTCTCCAGCATCTCCCCGCTCCTGCAGGATGAACCAACACAGCAAATATTCCCATATTTTGGGATATTTGCTCTCCTTGGCAAGGCAGGATTGATCTGCAGGATGAGCCAACACACCAAATATTCCCATATTTCGGGATATTTGCTCTCCAGCATTGCCCTGCTCCTGCAGGAAGCACCAACACCACAAATATTCCCATATTTTGGGATATTTGCCCTCCCTGGCAGGGCAGGATGGATCTGCAGGAGGCTGTGGGTCACCCAATGCTCTGCAGAAAGGCGAATGTGGATTTCCTCTGGGATAGCTCTGAGTTCTCATTCCCTGCTGTGGGATTAGAGCCACAAAAATCCTCAGAAATTCCCATTATAAAGGGGAAAGAGCTGCAGGAATCACCCATTATTATCCTCCAGGAAAATAAACCATTTCCAACTTGGATCAGTTCACCAGCAGAGTTGAACCTGAGATTAATTGGAATTGGGATTAATTGGAATTGGGATTAACTGGGATTGTGGTTAATTGGAATTGCGATTAATTGGAAATCCAACTGATCCCAATTCCAATTCATCGCAGTTGGGATTAATTGGAAATGTGATTATTTGGAATTGTGATGAATTGGAATTGGGATTAATTGGAATTGGGATTAATCGGAGTTGGGATTAATTGGAATTGGGATTAATTGGAAATGTGATTAATTGGAAATGGGATTTATTGGAATTGGGATTAATTGGAATTATGATTGATCGGAATTGCGATTGATCGGAATTGGGATTGATCGGAATTGGAATTAATTGGAATTGGGATTGATAGGAATTGGGATTGATAGGAATTGGGACTGATAGGAATTGGGATTAATTGGAATTGCGATTAATTGGAATTGGGATCAATTGGAATTGGGATTAATTGGAATTGGGATTAATTGGAAATGGGATTTATTGGAATTGGGATTAATTGGAATTATGATTGATCGGAATTGCGATTGATCGGAATTGGGATTGATCGGAATTGGAATTAATTGGAATTGGGATTGATAGGAATTGGGATTGATAGGAATTGCGATTAATTGGAATTGGGATTAATTGGAATTGCGATTAATTGGAATTGGGATCAATTGGAATTGGGATTAATTGGAATTGGGATTAATTGGAAATGGGATTTATTGGAATTATGATTGATCGGAATTGCGATTGATCGGAATTGGGATTAATTGGAATTGGGATTGATAGGAATTGGGATTAATTGGAATTGCGATTAATTGGAATTGCGATTAATTGGAATTGCGATTAATTGGAATTGCGATTAATTGGAAATGCAGTTAATTAATTCGAAATAATTGGGATTAATCAGAACTGGGATTAATTGGAATTACGATTAATTGGAAATGCGATTGATTGGAATTGGGATTAATTGGAAATAATTGGGATTAATTGGAATTGGGATTAACTGGAAATGCGATTAATTGGAATTGCGATTGATCGGGATTGCAATTAATCGGAACTAATTTTTAAGGTATTCAGCAGGTAGGAAATGTTGTTTTCCTGAAGAACTTCCCTCTCTGGGCTACTAAAATGAGTTAAGGGAGAAAATATTTGAAATATTTTAAGTTGTGAAAATGAGAGCAAAATATTTAACTCCTAAAATCCACCAGCAGGTCATGTTTAGCATTTTCTGAATAAATTGTTTTGGTTGTTTAGCACTAAAACTGGTTTTTGGGTTAAAATCCAAACTTTTCAGCTTTGCACACTTGGTGGACTTCACTCTTTTTAAATATTTAAAATATTTCAATATTTTTAAATATATTATTAAAGAGGATGCTAGGAATGGAATTAAAATTTATACCTTTGATATAAATCGAAGGTATAAATTTATATCTTTGATATAAATCCAAGGTATAAGTTTATAAATTTTATATAAATCCAAGGTATAAATTTATACCTTTATATAAATCAACATACAAATTTATACCTTTTATATAAATCCAAGTATAAATTTATACCTTTTATATAAATCAAAGTATAAATTTATACCTTTTCTATAAATCAAATATATAAATTTATACCTTTTCTATAAATCAAATATATAAATTTATACCTTTTCTATAAATCAAATATATAAATTTATACCTTTTATATAAATCGAAGGTATGAATTTATACCTTTGATAGAAATCAAAGGAATAAATTTATATCTTTTATATAAATCAAAGGTATAAATTTATACCTTTTCTATAAATCCGAGGTATAAATTTACACCTTTTATATAAATCCAAGGTATAAATTTATAAATTTTCTATAAATCCAAGGTATAAATTTATACGTTTTCTATAAATCGAAGGTATAAATTTATATCTTTGATATAAATCCAAGGTATAAATTTATACCTTTTCTATAAATCCAAAGTATAAATTTATACCTTTTCTATAAATCAAAAAAAAAAACAAAAAAAAACCAAAACAAAAACAAAACAAAACCAAAAAAAAAAAAAAAAAAAAAAAAAACAACACCTTTTATATAAATCAAGGTATAAATTTATACCTTTTATATAAATCCAAAGTATAAATTTATACCTTTTCTATAAATCAAAGGTATAAATTTATACCTTTGATATAAATCAAACATATAAATTTATACCTTTTCTATAAATCCAAGGTATAGATTTATACCTTTGATATAAATCCAAAGTATAAATTTATAAATTTTCTATAAATCCAAGGTATCAATTTATACCTCTGATATAAATCCAAGGTATAAATATTTGAAATTCAAAATTCGAGATTCAAAATTTGAGATTCAAAATACAAAAAAATCCTCTACAAATCAGGATTCAGCATCAAAAACCAGAGATTTGGACACAAAAATTCCAACCTACCCAGGACACCACTCGGCCGTTGAAACAAGGCAGCTTTGCATTGTCATCTGAGATCTCTTCCTTCACCACCCTGCAAAAGAAAGAAATTTAAAAAATCAGGAGTTGGAAATCCCAGCAGAGCAGAGGGATGATGGTTTTGGTGAATGGTTGGGGAAAAATGGGATTTTGGGTTGGAATGGTGGTGATAGCAGGTGTTGGTGGTTAGAGAGCAGGTGGAGGTGAGAGTGGAGGGAGGAAATGAAAATGGAAATAAAATGAAAATAGAATAAAAATAATAATAAAAAAATTGAAATAAAAATAAAAATAGAAATAGAATGAAAATTAAAAAAATAGAAATAAAAATAGAAATAGAAATAAAATTAAAAATAAAAATAGAAATAGAAGTAAAATAAAATTAAAAATAAAATTTGAAATAAAAATAGAAATAGAAATAGAATGAAAATTTAAAAATTGAAATAAAAAAATAAAAATAGAAATAGAAATAGAAATAAAATTAAAAATAAAAATAGAAATAGAAGTAAAATAAAATTAAAAATAAAAAAATTTGAAATAAAAATAAAAATAGAAATAGAAATAGAATGAAAATAAAAAAAATTGAAATAAAAATAGAAATAAAAATAGAAATAGAAATAAAAAATAAAAATAAAAGAAATAAAAATAAAATAAAATTAAAAATAAAAAAAATTGAAATAAAAATAAAAATAGAAATAGAATGAAAATAAAAAGACTTGAAATAAAAATAGAAATGAAAATAGAAATAGAAATAGAAATAGAAATAGAAATAAAATTAAAAATAAAAATAGAAATAGAAATAAAAATAAAATAGAAATAGAAATAAAATAAAAATAGAAATGAAAATTAAAAATAAAAATAAAAATTCAAAAAAAATAGAAATAAAAATAAAAATAGAAATAAAAATAAAAATAGAAATAAAAATAAAATAGAAATAAAAATAAAAATAAAAGAAAAATAGAAATAAAAATTAAAAATAAAAATAAAAATTGAAATAAAATAAACATAAAAATAAAAATAAAAATAAAAATAAAAATAAAAATAAAAATAAAAGAAAAATAAAAGGAAAATAAAAGAAAAATAAAAGAAAAAGAAAAGGTAGAATAGCACCAGTCCAGACCCACATCCCAAACTGGGAAGCACAGAAATAATTCCAAGCATTTTCCCACTTTATAATCTCCTCCCAGCCTTTCAGGGTTTGCTGGAGCTAAATCCCCCAGACCTGTCAGAGATCACAGATTTGCACCAGAAATCCATTTCTGCCTCAAATTCCCACCCTGCAGAGCAGAACTATTTGTTTTTGACAATCCCAAGCCTCAAGTGTCACCAAACTCCCTAAAAACCTGAGAATCCTCAACAGCATTTCCTTTAGTTGGGTTTTTGTCTTGTTGCTGGGTGAAGAAAAACCACAAAAACCGCAAAAAAACACAAAACCCGCAAAAACCCCAAAACCACAAAACCCACAAAAACCACAAAACCCACAAAAACCCACAAAAACCCACAAAATCCGCAAAACCTGCAAAACCCACAAAAACCACAAAAACCCACAAAAACCACAAAAACCCACAAAAACCACAAAACCCACAAAAACCCACAAAAACCGCAAAAACCACAAAACCCCAAAAACCCACAAAACCCAGAAAAACCGCAAAAACCACAAAATCCACAAAAACCCCAAAAACCGCAAAAACCGCAAAAACCACAAAACCCGCAAAAACCCCAAAAACCATAAAAACCCACAAAAACACCAAAACCCCCAAAACCCCCAAAAACCACAAAAACCCCCAAAACCCACAAAAACCCCAAAAACCCGCAAAACCACAAAACCCGCAAAAACCGCAAAAACCACAAAAACCACAAAACCCACAAAACTCACAAAACCCGCAAAAACTGCAAAAACCCCAAAAACTACAAAAACCGCAAAAACCACAAAACCCACAAAATCCGCAAAACCTGCAAAACCCACAAAAACCACAAAAACACCAAAAACCACAAAAACCCGCAAAAACCGCAAAAACCCCAAAAACCACAAAACCCACAAAAACTGCAAAACCCACAAAAACTGCAAAACCCACAAAAACCACAAAAACTCACAAAACCCCAAAACCCACAAAAACCAAAAAAACCCACAAAAACCCCAAAACCCACAAAACCCGCAAAAACCACAAAAACCCCAAAACCCATAAAACCCACAAAAACACAAAAACCCACAAAACCCGCAAAAACCCGCAAAAACCACAAAAACCCCAAAACCCCCCAAAACCCACAAAAACCCCAAAAACCGCAAAAAAACACAAAAACCCCAAAACCCACAAAAACTCACAAAAACCCGCAAAACCCACAAAAACCACAAAACCCACAAAAAACACAAAACCACAAAAACCCCAAAAACCTCAAAAACCCCAAAAACCACAAAAACCCACAAAACCCGCAAAACCCACAAAAAACCACCAAAACCACAAAAACCCCAAAAACCCCCAAAACCCACAAAAACCCCAAAAACCCCAAAGCAACTGGCTGGGTGTATTTGGGAGGGAGGACTGGTTAGGAGGGAGGAGAGAGAAGATTTATCTCCAATATTCACAGATTTGCAGCATTTCCCTCTTTCCATCAATATCCCATCAATATTCCACCAATATTCTATCAATATTCCATCAATATCCCATCAATATTCCATCAATATTCCACCAATATTCCACCAATATTCCATCAATATTCCATCAATATTCCACCAATATTCCATCAATATTCTATCAATATTCCATCAATATTCCATCAATATTCCATCAATATTCCACCAATATTCTATCAATATTCCATTAATATTCCATCAATATTCCACCAATATTCTATCAATATTCCATTAATATTCCATCAATATTCCACCAATATTCTATCAATATTCCACCAATATTCCATCAATATTCCACCAATATTCCATCAATATTCCACCAATATTCTATCAATATTCCACCAATATTCTATCAATATTCCATCAATATTCACAGATTTGCAGCATTTCCCTCTTTCCATCAATATCCCATCAATATTCCACCAATATTCCACCAATATTCTATCAATATTCCATCAATATTCCACCAATATTCTATCAATATTCCAAATTTGCAGCATTTCCCTCTTCCCCATCCATCTCTGTGCACAAAACATCCTTCAGTTCATCCTTTAATTCCATTTTAGGTGGAAGGGAGGTGAAGAACACCAGGCAGCAGCTCAGCCAAGCTCCTAAATCACCATAAAAATCCACTTTTTACCCCAAATTCCTGCTCCACACCACCAGCAAAGCCCCCACATCCAGAATATCTCCAAAAAAAAGGTGAGGAAGTGTGGGGAGGAACAGGAGAAATAGCAAACTAACACCTGGGCACACTCAGGGGACAAAGGTGACATTTGCACACCTCCTGGTCACTGCAGCTCTGCCTGCCTGAGTCCCACTGCCACACTTTGAGAGAGGACATTCTGCCAGCACAGCTAGAATTTAGAGATTTATCTTCAATATAAATTCAATATTCACAGGTTTGCAGCATTTCCCTCTTCCCTGCACTCCAGAAAAATCTGGATGTTCACAAAACATCCTTTAGTTCATCCTCAGTCTCACATCCACCTTGGAAAGGGCAGGGAGAGGAAACACTGCAGCACAGCTAGAATTTAGAGATTTATCTTCAATATTCAATTTGCAGCATTTCCCTCTTTCCATCAATATCCCATCAATATCCCATCAATATTCCACCAATATTCTATCAATATTCTATCAATATTCCATCAATATTCCATCAATATCCCATCAATATTCCATCAATATCCCATCAATATTCCATCAATATTCCATCAATATTCCACCAATATTCCATCAATATTCCATTAATATTCCATCAATATTCTATCAATATTCTATCAATATTCACAGATTTGGAGCATTTCCCTCTTTCCATCAATATCCCATCAATATTTCATTAATATTCCATCAATATTCCACCAATATTCCACCAATATTCTATCAATATTCCATTAATATTCCATCAATATTCCATCAATATTCCATCAATATTCCATCAATATTCCACCAATATTCTATCAATATTCCATCAATATCCCATCAATATTCCATCAATATTCTATCAATATTCAC
The DNA here is from genome assembly GCF_008360975.1 of Lichenostomus cassidix. Lineage (NCBI taxonomy): Eukaryota > Metazoa > Chordata > Aves > Passeriformes > Meliphagidae > Lichenostomus > Lichenostomus cassidix. Next base: position 20,383 of record NW_028147650.1, read on the forward strand.
AGATTTGCAGCATTTCCCTCTTCCCCATCCATCTCCAAGCACAAAACATCCTTCAGTTCATCCTTTAATTCCATTTTAGGTGGAAGGGAGGTGAAGAACACCAGGGAGCAGCTCAGCCAAGCTCCTAAATCACCATAAAAATCCACTTTTTACCCCAAATTCCTGCTCCACACCACCAGCAAAGCCCCCACATCCAGAATATCTCCAAAAAAAAGGGTGAGGAAGTGTGAGGAGGAACAGGAAAAAGAGCAAACTAACGCCTGGGGACACTCAGGGGACAAAGGTGACATTTGCACACCTCCTGGTCACTGCAGCTCTGCCTGCCTGAGTCCCACTGCCACACTGTGAGAGAGGACATTCTGCCAGCACAGCAAGAATTTAGAGATTTATCTTCAATATAAATTCAATATTCACAGGTTTGCAGCATTTCCCTCTTTCCTGTGCTCCAGAAAAATCTGGATGTTCACAAAACATCCTTTAGTTCATCCTGAGTCTCACATCCACCTTGGAAAGGGCAGGGAGAGGAAACACTGCAGCACAGCAAGAATTTAGAGATTTATCTTCAGTATTCACAGATTTGGAGCATTTCCCTCTTTCCATCAATATCCCATCAATATTCCACCAATATTCCACCAATATTCCACCAATATTCCATCAATATCCCATCAATATTCCACCAATATTCCATCAATATTCCATCAATATTCCATCAATATTCCACCAATATTCCATCAATATTCTATCAATATTCCATCAATATCCCATCAATATTCCACCAATATTCCATCAATATTCCACCAATATTCCATCAATATTCTATCAATATTCCATCAATATTCCATCAATATTCCATCAATATTCCACCAATATTCCATTAATATTCCACCAATATTCTATCAATATTCCATCAATATTCCACCAATATTCCATCAATATTCCACCAATATTCCATCAATATTCCACCAATATTCCACCAATATTCCATCAATATTCCATCAATATTCCACCAATATTCCATCAATATCCCATCAATATCCCATCAATATCCCACCAATATTCCACCAATATTCCATCAATATTCACAGATTTGCAGCATTTCCCTCTTTCCATCAATATTCCACCAATATTCTATCAATATTCCATCAATATTCCATCAATATTCCATCAATATTCCACCAATATTCTATGAATATTCCATCAATATTCCATCAATATTCCACCAATATTCTATGAATATTCCATCAATATTCCATCAATATTCCATCAGTATTCCATCAATATTCACAGATTTGCAGCATTTCCCTCTTTCCATCAATATTCCATCAATATTCCACCAATATTCCATTAACATTCCACCAATATTCCATCAATATTCCACCAATATTCCATCAATATCCACAGATTTGCAGCATTTCCCTCTTCCCCATCCATCTCTGTGCACAAAACATCCTTCAGTTCATCCTTTAATTCCATTTTAGGTGGAAGGGAGGTGAAGAACACCAGGCAGCAGCTCAGCCAAGCTCCTAAATCACCATAAAAATCCACTTTTTACCCCAAATTCCTGCTCCACACCACCAGCAAAGCCCCCACATCCAGAATATCTGCCAAAAAAAAAGGGTGAGGAAGTGTGAGGAGGAACAGGAAAAAGAGCAAACTAACACCTGGAAACACTCAGGGGACAAAGGTGACATTTCCACACCTCCTGGTCACTGCAGCTCTGCCTGCCTCAGTCCCACTGCCACCTTGGAGAGAGGACATTCTGCCAGCACAGCTAGAATTTAGAGATTTATCTTCAATATAAATTCAATATTCACAGATTTGCAGCATTTCCCTCTTTCCATCAATATCCCATCAATATTCCACCAATATTCCATCAATATCCCATCAATATTCCATCAATATTCCACCAATATTCCATCAATATTCCAAATTTGCAGCATTTCCCTCTTCCCCATCCATCTCTGTGCACAAAACATCCTTCAGTTCATCCTTTAATTCCACTTTAGGTGGAAGGGAGGTGAAGAACACCAGGGAGCAGCTCAGCCAAGCTCCTAAATCACCATAAAAATCCACTTTTTACCCCAAATTCCTGCTCCACACCACCAGCAAAGCCCCCACATCCAGAATATCTCCAAAAAAAAAGGTGAGGAAGTGTGGGGAAGGGGAGGAGGAACACCTCCAGGAGCTCACATCCTCTGCTTTATTTGCCTTCGAGGAGATTTTAGCACTAATTACTAAATGAAACAATCAGTGCTGCTGGCAGCTCCTCCTCCCTCTGGCTTCCTGCAATTGTGTCTGGATTTTTCCTCTGCACAAAAAAAATGGGATTTTGCCTTTCCCAAGCCCAGCTCTGCTCAACCTCACAGCTCACCTGCTCCTGGGACAGCTCACCTCCCAGCAGCCTGACTTTTTGGGTGTTTTCCAGAGAGGATTTTAGCCAGAAAATTGAGATTGTTGAGGTTCAGCTTTCCCTCTCATCCTGGGAAAATCCGTGGATTCTGCAGGAACTGGGATATTCCTGATTCCAATAGCTCTGATTGATCAATTGAGATAACTGATTGATAAATCAGGATGCTCACCTCCCAGCAGCCTGACTTTTTGGGTGTTTTCCAGAGAGGATTTTAGCCAGAAAATCCAGATTGTTGAGGTTCAGCTTTCCCTCTCATCCCCCTGCCAGGCTGAGAAATTATAAGAATATATATAAGAAAAAAATTTAATATATATTAGAAAAATAATATTGGTAAGTCAGGATGCTCACCTCTCAGCATCCTGACTTTTTGGTTCTTTTCCAGAGAGGATTTTAGCCAGGAAATCCAGATTGTTGAGGCTCAGCCTTCCCTCTTATCCTGGGAAAATCTGTGATTTCTATATGAACTGGGATATTCCTGATTCCAATGGCACTGATTGATCAATTGAGAATTCACAGAATCCAAAATTAATGATTTTTTTAATTCCAGAAATGGTTGGAAGAGAAATCCAGAGGTCATCCTGTCCAACCTTCCCAGAGGGTTTGGGTTGCTCAGGATCATCTCCAGCCCAGTTCTGAGCATCTCCAATCAAGGATTGATCATAATTAATCCTTAATTGTCTTTTACTGATGGGAAAAGGGGAAAGAAGCTTCGAGATACTTAGGGGAGAAGGCAAAGGAATTAATTAAACCCTTGGTGCTAAATGCATCTTTGTTTATTCTTGTCACCTCAAAGAGATTATTCAGATTTTAGTTTCCATTCACAGAATCAAAAATGAATGATTTTTTTGATTCCAAAAATGGTTGGAAGAGAAATCCAGAGATCATCCTGTCCAACCTTCCCAGAGGGTTTGGGTTGCTCAGGTCATCTCCAGCCCAGTTCTGAGCATCTCCAATCAAGGATTGATCATAATCATAATCAATCCTTAATTGGATTGATTATAATCAATCCTTAATTGTCCTTTACTGATGGGAAAAGGGGAGAAAAACTTCATTTTTTATGAGATACTTAGGGAGAAGGTAAAGGAATTAATTAAACCTTTGTGCTAAATGCATCTTTGCTTATTCTTATCACCTTAAAGAGATTATTCAGATTTTAGTTTCCATTCACAGAATCAAAAATGAATTATTTTTTTGATTCCAAAACTGGTTGGAAGAGAAATCCAGAGGTCATCCTGTCCAACCTTCCCAGAGGGTTTGGGTTGCTCAGGTCATCTCCAGCTCAGTTCTGAGCATCTCCAATCAAGGATTGATCATAATTAATCCTTAATTAATCCTTAATTTACTGCTGGGAAAAGCTGAGAGAAGCTTCATTCCTTATAAAATATTTAGAGGAGAAGGCAAAGGAATTAAACCTTTGTGCTAAATGCATCTTTGTTTATTCTTGCCACCTCCAAGAGATTATTCAGATTTTAGTTTCCATTCATAGACTCAAAAATGAATTATTTTTTGATTCCAAAAATGGTTGGAAGAGAAATCCAGAGGTCATCCAGTCCCAGGGTCATCTCCAGCCCAGTTCTGAGCATCTCCAATCAAGGATTGATCATAATTAATCCTTAATTTACTGATGGGAAAAGGTGAGAAAAGCTTCATTTGTTTTGAGATACTTAGGGGAGAAGGCAAAGAATTAATTAAACCCTTTGTGCTAAATGCATCTTTGTTTATTCTTGTCACCTTAAAGTGATTATTCAGATTTTAGTTTCCATTCACAGAATCAAAAATGAATGATTTTTTTGATTCCAAAAATGGTAGGAAGAGAAATCCAGAGGTCATCCAGTCCCATCTCCAGCCCAGTTCTGGATGTTCCACAACCTCTCTGGACAATTTGATTTATTCTGCTCTGTGAAGCAGCAATTCTCCAAAAAAAGCTGCTTCAATTAGCAAAACCATCAGTGATCCTAATTGCAATTAATTAGTCAGCTGGGCAGGGAAGGCTGCAGCTCTAAAAATAGCCTGGCTGGAGCTGATTAACACTTCAGGGAGAATCTTCATTAAATGGAGATTTCAAACTTGGGGATTTTTGCAGCAGAGAGGTTTTAGCCACCAGGCCAGGGCAGGGAAAGGAATGGAAATAATGAGAAAAAATCAAAATTTATGGGGAGAAATGGTGAGATGGAACATCTTTTTCTGGAAATAAGAAAGAGGAGAATGAAAGGAATGAAAATAATGAAAATAATGAAAAAAAATCAGAATTTACAGGGAGAAACCGTGTGATAGAGTATCTCTTTCTGGAAATAAGAAAGAGGGGAGGAGAATGAAAATAATGAAAAAAATAAAAATTTACAAGGAGAAAGGGTGGGAAAGAACATCTTTTTCTGGAAATAAGAAAGAAAGAGGGGAGGAGAATGAAAATAATGAAAATAATGAAAAAAAAATCAGAATTTACAGGGAAAAACTGTGGGATAGAACATCTTTTCCTGGAAATAAGAAGGGAGGAGAAGGAAAGGAATGAAAATAATTTTAAAAAATCAAAATTTATGGGGAGAAAAGGTGGGCTAGAACATCTTTTTTCTGGAAATAAGAGGGGAGGAGAATGAAAGGAATGAAAATAATGAAAAAAAAAATCAGAATTTACAGGGAGAAACTGTGAGATAGAACATCTTTTTCTGGAAATAAGAAAGAGATTCAGCCCAAATAATCTCAGAATTTGCCAGAAATTCTGCTCCATTCCCTCTAAAAAGGCTCCAAACACACTCAGCTCTGCCTCATCCTTCTGTTTAAACCAAATAATCTCAGAATTTGCCACAAATTCTGCTCCATTCCCTCCAAAAAAGGCTCCAAACACACTCAGCTCTGTCTCATCCTCCCATTTAAACCCAAATAATCCCAGAATTTGTCACAAATTCTGCTCCATTCCCTCCAAAAACTGCTCCAAACACACTTAGCTCTGCCTCATCCTTCCATTTAAACCCAAATAATCTCAGAATTTGCCACAAATTCTGCCCCATTCCCTCCAAAACACACTCAGCTCTGCCTCATCCTTCCATCTCAGCCCAAATAATCTCAGAATTTGTCACAAATTCTGCTCCATTCCCTCCAAAAAAGGCTCCAAACACACTCAGCTCTGCCTCATCCTCCCATTTAAACCCAAATAATCTCAGAATTTGCCAGAAATTCTGCTCCATTCCCTCCAAAAAGGGCTCCAAACACACTCAGTTCTGCCTCATCCTTCCATTCCTAGGCAGAGAATCTCAGAATTTGTCAGGAATTCTGCCCCATTCCCTCCAAAAAAAGTTCCAAAACACCCAGCTCTGCCTCATCCTTCTATTCCAAACCAGAAAATCCCAATCCTCTCCAGAAATTCTGCTCCATTCCCTCTAAAAAAGGCTCCAAACACACTCAGCTCTGCCTCATCCTTCCATTTCAAACCAAATAATCTCAGAATTTGCCACAAATTCTGCTCCATTCCCTCCAAAAAGGTTCCAAACACACTCAGTTCTGCTTCATCCTTCTATTTCAAACCAAATAATCTCAGAATTTGCCACAAATTCTGCCCCATTCCCTCCAAAACACACTCAGCTCTGCCTCATCCTTCCATCTCAGCCCAAATAATCTCAGAATTTGCCACAAATTCTGCTCCATTCCCTCCAAAAAGGTTCCAAACACATCCAGCTCTGCCTCATCCTTCCATTTAAACCCAAATAATCTCAGTTCTCCCCACAAATTCTGCTCCATTCCCTCTAAAAAAGGCTCCAAACACACCCAGCTCTGCTTTATCCTTCCATTTCAAACCAAATAATCTCAGAATTTGCCACAAATTCTGCCCCAAAGTGCTCCAAACACACTCAGCTCTGCCTCATCCTCCCATTCCAAACCAGAGAATCTCAGAATTTGCCACAAATTCTGCTCCATTCCCTCCAAAAACGGCTCCAAACACACTCAGCTCTGCCTCATCCTTCTATTTCAAACCAGAAAATCCCAATCCTCTCCACAAATTCTGCTCCATTCCCTCTAAAAAAAGTTCCAAACACACTCAGCTCTGCCTCATCCTTCCATTTAAACCCAAATATTCTCAGCTCTCACCAGGAATTCTGCCCCATTCCCTCTAAAACTGCTCCAAACACATCCAGCTCTGCTTTATCCTTCCATTTCAACCCAAATAATCTCAGAATTTGCCAGAAATTCTGCCCCAAAGTGCTCCAAACACACTCAGCTCTGCCTCATCCTCCCATTTAAACCAAATAATCTCAGAATTTGTCAGAAATTCTGCCCCATTCCCTCCAAAACACACTCAGCTCTGCCTCATCCTTCCATCTCAGCCCAAATAATCTCAGAATTTGCCACAAATTCTGCTCCATTCCCTCCAAAAAGGTTCCAAACACATCCAGCTCTGCCTCATCCTCCCATTTAAACCCAAATAATCTCAGAATTTGCCACAAATTCTGCCCCATCTCCTCAAAAACACATCCAGCTCTGCCTCATCCTTCCATTTAAACCCAAATAATCTCAGAATTTGCCACAAATTCTGCCCCATTCCCTCCAAAAAAGGCTCCAAACACATTTCCCCCTAAGCCAGGAACGGCTTCAAATGAAATATTTTAAAATACTGGTGGCTGATCACTCGAGAGCAGCGGCATGCAGGGAACAGGATTTGCTCCTCAACGCCCAATATTTCAATTCCTACAACATTTCAAGGCTGAAGGTGTGAAAATCCGAGTGCAACGCAGACATTTGTGGAATTTAAATTGAGATTTAGAGAAATGACTGCCAGACACAACAGGGTGTGGTGTTAAATCCTAAAAATTTACTGTGAATTATGTGCACAGAGAAGCCAAAAATGGTTGATTTTTTGAGTCTTTAAATCTTATAATTTCTTTTTCTAAATCTTTTCTACTTCTTCAGAATGGAACAGAATTGGGTAAAACAAGTAAAGGATTTTAGGCTCACTGTGTTTTCTGTTTCTCTTGTGTTTTCTGTTAGTTCTTTTATTTTTTTTCCCTCTCTCTGCTCCCCTGTATTAGTCAGTGAATTAGTTATGTGTCTGTGTTTCCATCTCACAGGTGTTAATAAATATGAAATATAAATATAAATATAAATATAAATATAAATATAAATATAAGTAAATATAAATATAAATATAAATATAAATATAAATATAAATATTCCACCAATATTCCACCACTATTCCATCAATATCCCATCCATATTCTATCAATATTCCACCAATATTCCACCAATATTCCACCAATATTCTATGAATATTCTATCAATATTCTTTCAATATTCCATCAATATTCCATTGATATTCCACCAATATTCCACCAATATTCCATCAATATCCCATCAATATTCTATCAAAATTCCATCAATATCTCATTAATATTCCATCAATATTCCATCAATATTCCACCAATATTCTATCAATGTTCCATCAATATTCCATCAATATTCTACCAATATTTTATCAATATTCCACCAATATTCCACCAATATTCTGTGAATATTCTATCAAAATTCTATCAATATTCCATTAATATTCCACCAATATTCTATGAATATTCCATCAATATCCCATCAATATTCCATTAATATTCCATCAATATTCTATTAGTTTCTATTCTATCAATATTCCACCAATATTCCATCAATATTCCACCAATATTCTATCAATATTCCATCAATATCCTATCGATATTCCACCAATATTCTATCAATATTCTATTAATATTCCATCAATATTCCACCAATATTCTATTAGTTTCTATTCTATCAATATTCCACCAATATTCCACCAATATTCCATCAATATCCCATCAATATTCCATCAATATTCCATCAATATTCCACCAATATCCCATCAATATTCCATCAATATTCTATGAATATTCCATTTATATTACATCAATATTCCAATATTCCATCAATATCTCATTAATATTCCACCAATATTCCACCAATATTCTATCAATATTCCATCAATATTCCATCAATATTCCATCAATATTCCATCAATATTCCACCAATATTCTCTCAATATTCTATCAATATTCCACCAATATTCCACCAATATTCCATTAATATTCTATCAATATTCCATCAATATTCCCAAAGCTGCCTAAACACCCCAAAAATGATAATTATTCCTTTTTTTCACATGGAAAAATCCCTCAGCAGAAACCCTTGAGGTCATTGTGTGACCTGCTCTGGGTTTGCTCACAGCTTGGCTGAACTGATTAAACTCTGATTAAATCCTGATTAAATTCTCATTAAATTCTCATTCTACTCTCATTCCATTCTCATTCTATTCTCTGATTCAATTCTGATTCCATTCTGACTAAATTCTGACTAAATTCTGATTCAATTCTCATTCAATTCTGATTCAACTCTGATTCAATTCGGATTCCATTCTGATTGAATTCTGATTAAATTCTCATTCAATTCTCATTCAACTCTCATTCAACCCTCATTCAATTCTGATTAAATTCTTATTCCGTTCTGATTAAATTCTCACTCAATTCTCATTCAATTCTGATTCCATTCTGATTAAATTCTCACTCAATTCTCATTCAATTCTGATTAAATTCTGATCAATTTTCATTCAATTCTGATTCAATTCTGACTAAATTCTGATTCAATTCACATTCCATTCTGATTAAATTCTGATTCAATCCTGATTAAATTCACTTTCAATTCTAATTCAATTCTCATTCCATTCTGATTCCATTCTGACTAAATTCTGACTCAATTCTGATTCAATTCTGATTCAATTCTGATTCCATTCTGATTCAATTCTGATTCAATTCTGATTCAATTCTCATTCCATTCTCATTCCATTCTGATTAAATTCTGACTCAATTCTCATTCAATTCTGATTCAATTCTGACTAAATTCTGATTCAATTCTCATTCCATTCTGATTAAATTCTGATTCAATTCTGATTAAATTCTGATTCAATCCTGATTAAATTCTGATTAAATTCTGATTCCATTCTCATTCCATTCTCATTCAATTCTGATTCAATTCTGATTCCATTCTGATTAAATTCTCATTCAATTCTCATTCAACTCTCATTCAATCCTCATTCAATTCTGATTAATTTCTTATTCCATTCTGATTAAATTCTCACTCAATTCTCATTCAATTCTGATTCCATTCTGACTCAATTCTCATTCAATTCTCATTCAATTCTGATTCAATCCTGATTAAGTTCCGATTAAATTCTGATTAAATTCTCATTCCATTCTCATTCAATTCTGATTCAATCCTGATTCAATTCTGCTGCACCAACGGCAGTTTATTCAAATTATTTCCCAAATTATCACCTCCAAACCCTCATTAACCCACAGCATTGGTGTTAATTAATGACTCTGGGAAATGATAGCATTTTGTGGGATTTGGGGAAAATTAAAAAGGGAAAAGATGGAAAAAGAGCTGGAGGTTAAAGGAGATTCATGACCTTAAAGAAATTCTTCCTCTTTTCTCCCAGGAATTCTATTATTGCAAAAAAAACCTCCAAATCTGGTGGTTTTTGATAGAAATTTTTACAATTTTATGTATTTTATAACGTATAATTTATTTTATAATATATAATTTAGAATATTTTACAGTATTTTGTATTTTCTATTACAACCTCCACCTGAAAAGGCAGAATCCTTCAGTCCTGCATCTCCCTGGATAAGAAAATTGGGAAATTTATCCCAAAAAAACTTTCCAGAGTCTCGAATTCTGTAGCTTTTGAGAAAAGAGAATATCAAGAAATGAAGTTTTCCAGGATTTTGTCTGGAATTCCTTTGCTTGCTGGATTTTTTACAGCAAAGATTTAACCCAATAAATGTGGATTTTTGTGGATGTAAAACCCAAATCTGTTGGATTTTCCAATGATTTTCCAAATAATTCTGTCCTCTGTCAGGCTGGAGAGATTCCCTCTAGTGCTGGCATTAAAAACTCTTGGAAATATTTCCTCTCAACTGTCTTGTGGATAAATAAGCAACTCCTGCTTTTGTTTCTCCTCTTATTTTTGTTTTCCCCATTATAAAATTATTGTATTTTTTTAAAAATATCATTTAAAAATGTTGTATTTTTTAAAAATATCATTTAAAAAAATATTGTATTTTTTAAAATATCATTTCAAAAATATCGTATTTTAAAATATCATTTCAAAATACTGTATTTTTAAAAATATCATTTAAAAATATTGTCTCTCTTAAAAATATCATTCAAAAATGTATTTTTAAATATCATTTTAAAAAAATATTGTCTTTTTTAAAATATCATTTAAAAATATTGTATTTTTTTTAAAATACCGTTTCAAAATATTGTATTTTTGAAAAATATCATTTTAAAAATTGTTGTGTTTTTGAAAATATCGTTTTAAAAATATTGTATTTTTGAAAATATAATTTTTAAAAATATTGTATTTTTAAAATATCATTTTTAAAAATATTGTATTTTTAAAAATATCATTTCAAAATGTTGTATTTTTTAAAATATCATTTAAAAATATTGTATTTTGAAAAATATCATTTTAAAAATATTGTATTTTTAAAAATCATTTAAAATGTTGTATTTTTAAAAATATTTTTAAAAATATTGTATTTTTTAAAAATATCATTTTTAAAAAATATTGTATTTTTTTAAATATCATTTCAAAAATATTGTATTTTTAAAATATCATTTAAATTTTTTTTTAAATTTTAAAATTAAAATTTTAATTTAAAATTTAAAATTTTTTTTAAAAATTTTAAAAAAGCTTTCCCAATGATGAAATGATTCTGTACCTCCACCAGTTTTTGGCCCAAATCAGATTCCTACTGCTCCAAATCCCATTTATTTTGGATTATTCCACCTGTTTTTGGAGAAAATCAGATTCCTACTGCCCAAAATCCCATTTATTTTGGATTATTCCTCCAGTTTTTGGCCAAATCCAATTCCTACTGCTCCAAATACCATTTATCCTCCAGTTTTTGGAGAAAATCAGATTCCTACTGCTCCAAATCCCATTTATTTTGGATTATTCCACCACTTTTTGGCCCAAATCAGATTCCCACTGCTCCAAATCCCATTTATTTCATTTCTCCACCAGTTTTTGGAGAAAATCACATTCCTACTGCTCCAAATCCCATTTATCCACCAGTTTTTGGCCAAAATAACATTCCTAGTGCTCCAAATCCCATTTATCCACCAGTTTTTGGAGAAAATCAGGTTCCTACTGCTCCAAATCCCATTTATTTTGGATTATTCCACCAGTTTTTGGCCAAAATAAGATTCCTGCTGCTCCAAATCCCATTTATTTTGGATTATTCCACCAGGTTTTGGAGAAAATCAGATTCCCACTGCTCCAAATCCCATTTATCCACCAATTTTTGGAGAAAATCAGATTCCTACTTCCCAAAATCCCATTTCTCCACCGGTTTTTGGCCAAAATAACATTCCTACTGCTCCAAATCCCATTTATTTTGGATTATTCCACCAGTTTTTGGAGAAAATCAGATTCCTACTGCTCCAAATCCCATTTCTCCACCAGTTTTAGGAGAAAATCAGATTCCTACTGCTCCAAATCCCATTTATTTTGGATTATTCCACCAGTTTTTGGCCAAAATAACATTCCTACTGCTCCAAATCCCATTTATTTTGGATTATTCCACCAGGTTTTGGAGAAAATCAGATTCCCACTGCTCCAAATCCCATTTATCCACCAATTTTTGGAGAAAATCAGATTCCTACTTCCCAAAATCCCATTTCTCCACCGGTTTTTGGCCAAAATAACATTCCTACTGCTCCAAATCCCATTTATTTTGGATTATTCCACCAGGTTTTGGAGAAAATCAGATTCCTACTGCTCCAAATCCCAGTTTTTGGAGAAAATCAGATTCCTGCTACTCCAAATCCCATTTATTTTGGATTATTCCACCAGTTTTTGGAGAAAATCAGATTCCTACTGCCCAAAATCCCATTTATCCACCAGTTTTTGGCCAAAATCACATTCCTGCTACTCCAAATCCCAGTTTTTGGAGAAAATCAGATTCCTGCTGCTCCAAATCCCATTTATTTTGGATTATTCCACCAGGTTTTGGAGAAAATCACATTCCTACTGCTCCAAATCCCATTTCTCCACCAGTTTTTTGCCAAAATCAGATTCCTACTGCTCCAAATCCCAGTTTTTGCAGAAAATCATATTCCTGCTACTCCAAATCCCATTTATCCACCAGTTTTTGGAGAAAATCACATTCCTACTGCTCCAAATCCCATTTATTTTGGATTATTCCACCAGTTTTTGGCCCAAATCAGATTCCTGCTGCTCCAAATCCCATTTATCCACCAATTTTTGGAGAAAATCAGATTCCTACTTCCCAAAATCCCCTTTATCCACCAGTTTTTGGCCAAAATCACATTCCCACTGCTCCAAACCCCATTTATTTTGGATTATTCCACCAGTTTTTGGAGAAAATCAGATTCCTGCTGCTCCAAATCCCATTTATTTTGGATCATTCCACCACTTTTTGGAGAAAATCACATTCCTACTTCCCAAAATCCCATTTATCCACCAGTTTTTGGCCAAAATCACATTCCTGCTACTCCAAATCCCATTTATTTTGGATTATTCCACCAGGTTTTGGAGAAAATCAGATTCCTACTGCTCCAAATTTCATTTATTTTTGGATTATTCCACCAGTTTTTGGAGAAAATCAGATTCCTACTGCCCAAAATCCCATTTATCCACCAGTTTTTGACCAAATCCAATTCCTAGTGCTCCAAATCCCATTGATCCACCAGTTTTTGGCCAAAATCAGATTCCTACTGCTCCAAATCCCATTTCTCCACCAGTTTTTGGAGAAAATCAGATTCCTACTGCTCCAAATCCCATTTATTTTGGATTTTTCCACCAATTTTTGGAGAAAATCATATTCCCACTGCTCCAAATCCCATTTAGCCACCAGTTTTTGGCCAAATCAGATTCCTGCTGCTCCAAATTTTGTTTATCCACCAGTTTTTGGAGAAAATCAGATTCCCACTGCTCCAAATCCCATTTCTCCACCAGTTTTTGGAGAAAATCAGATTCCTACTGCTCCAAATCCCATTTATTTTGGATCATTCCACCACTTTTTGGCCAAAATCACATTCCCACTTCCCAAAATCCCATTTCTCCACCGCTTTTTGGCACCCGCAGGAGCAAGAAAACCCGAATTCTGCACCAAAACCCAAATTCTGCACCTCCCAGAGCAGTTTGGGAAGGAATCTCTCCTGCTGATAGCAAAGGAATGCTGCAAAAGCCACTCCTCAAAGCACTCCCTGCAGAGGAACAAGCAAAGCAGAATTAGTTGACACAATGGAAAGAATTTGGAGTTGAAGCTCACCCCGAGGGGATTGCCTGCATTTATCTGATATTTATTTGTATATTGGATATGTTTCTTGGGGTAAATATTGGGATATTTATCCGATTTTGGACAGGGAAGGTCTTGAATTCTTTAATTTTTCCTCCTGTCACAATCCCACATCCCACACTGGAGCAGCAAAGTCTCCAAGGAAATTTCTGTACAATTTTGTATTGTACAGAAAATCAAGCAGATGGGAACTCCTGCATCCTACACACTCATCATTCTGTAATTTTGGGAGTTATTGATGGGGTTTGACCAGCAAAAACCCTGGAAATACCAAATATTTAAAATATTTTTATTACTATTCTATAAAATATTTTTATAAATTTTTATTCATATTTTATAAAATATTTTTATAATTTTTATTCATATTTTATAAAATATTTTTATAATTTTATTATTATTATTATTTTATAAAAGATTTTATTTTTTTCACTTGGAATACAAATTCCAGGCAGACAGGAATTCCTCCTGCAGGATGTTGTCACCCAGCTTCGTGGTGACACAGCTGTCACCCTTCCAGCCAGGACAGCCCAGGAATCACGAGCTGCAGCTTTATTTTGAGCTGTGCTCGTTAGCTGTCGGGTTTTTAATCACCCAGGGATGAGCAGAGCTGCTCTGAGTGCTGCTGTGAGAGGCTGTGAGCTGAGAATTTACAATTCAGGGGTGGGAAGTGACCTCTGAGCTTTGCCCTGAGCAGGGAATCAGCGCTGGGAGGAACTGAGCCAGCTGATGGCAAAGCTGTTTGACTAGAAAAAGAGATAAAAACACCAACTTGGCTGAATGTCACTGCTGGTGGGTGTTGGCACAGTCAGCAGGCTGATCCTGGGACATTTCCCACCAATCTGAATAAAAACTGAACCTCCAAAGCTCCTCCAGGAGTTGAGTTTTAACACCATTTGGACATTCTGCATTTTATAAAACATCCCTGCTGCATTTCCCACCAACCAGAATAAAACCAGAACCACCAAAACACCTCCAGGAGTTGAGTATTAATGACAGTTGGACATTTTAAAAAACATTTTAAAAAACATCCCTGCTGCATTTCCCATCCACCAGAATAACAACAGAACTTCCAAAGCACCTCCAAGGGTTGAGTTTTAATGCCATTTGGACATTTTACATTTTAAAAAAATATCCCAGCTGCATTTCCCACCAACCTGAGTAAAAACTGAACCTCCAAAGCACCTCCAAGGATTGAGTATTAATGCCAGTTGGACATTTTAAAAAACATTTTATAAACCATCCCTGCTGCATTTCCCATCCACCAGAATAAAAACTGAACCTCCAAAGCACCTCCAGGAGTTGAGTTTTAACACCAGTTGGACATCCTGCATTTTATAGAACATCCCTGCTGCATTTCCCACCAACCAGAACCTCCAAACCTCCTCCAAGGGTTGAGTATTAATGCCAGCTGGACATCCTTCATTTTATAAAACATCCCTGCTGCATTTCCCACCAACCAGAATAAAAACTGAACCACCAAAGACCTCCAAGGGTTGAGTATTAATGCCAGTTGGACATTTTACATTTTAAAAAAACATCCCTGCTGCATTTCCCACCAACCAGAACCACCAAAGCACCTCCAAGGGTTGAGTATTAACACCATTTGGACATCCTGCATTTTATAAAACATCCCTGCTGCATTTCCCACCGACCAAAATAAAACCAGAACCTACAAAGCACCTCCAAGGGTTGAGTTTTAATGCCAGTTGGACATTTTCAAGCCAGAATCACGTCCACAGCTGGAGCCAGCAGGAAGGCAGAGCACAGGCAGAGCCATCCCTTGAGCAGGGAGGAAGAAATCCCCCCTGGGGATGGATTTGCCAAGTGGCAAATTGCAGTAAAGCAGTAAAAAGCAGCAAACTGAGCAGTGAGCAGAGTTGAGAAGGGAATGTGACACTCCTGCAGCTCCTCCTGCACCTTGCACAGGGCTGGGGATCCACAACACATCCATCCCAACTCCACCTCCCGCAGCTGGAAGGCATTCAGCACAGAACCCACTGCTCCTGAGAGGGTTTTGTTTATTTACTGCAGCATTGCAGGATCCGGGAAAGGCTGGGCCTTAATGACAACAGCATGTGCAGAACTGCCAGGAGTCAGTTCAGCTCAGTTCAGCTCAGCTCAGCTCAGCTCAGCTCAGCTCAGTTCAGCTCAGTTCAGCTCAGTTCAGCTCAGCTCAGTTCAGTTCAGCTCAGTTCAGCTCAGCTCAGCTCAGCTCAGCTCAGTTCAGCTCAGTTCAGTTCAGCTCAGTTCAGTTCAGCTCAGTTCAGCTCAGCTCAGTTCAGTTCAGTTCAGCTCAGTTCAGCTCAGCTCAGCTCAGCTCAGCTCAGCTCAGTTCAGCTCAGTTCAGCTCAGTTCAGCTCAGTTCAGTTCAGCTCAGCTCAGTTCAGCTCAGCTCAGTTCAGCTCAGTTCAGTTCAGCTCAGTTCAGCTCAGCTCAGCTCAGCTCAGTTCAGCTCAGTTCAGTTCAGCTCAGTTCAGTTCAGCTCAGCTCAGCTCAGTTCAGCTCAGTTCAGTTCAGCTCAATTCAGCTCAGTTCAGCTCAGCTCAGCTCAGTTCAGCTCAGCTCAGCTCAGTTCAGTTCAGCTCAGCTCAGTTCAGCTCAGCTCAGCTCAGTTCAGCTCAGCTCAGCTCAGTTCAGCTCAGTTCAGCTCAGCTCAGTTCAGCTCAGTTCAGCTCAGCTCAGTTCAGCTCAGTTCAGCTCAGCTCAATTCAGCTCAGTTCAGTTCAGCTCAGTTCAGCTCAGCTCAGTTCAGCTCAGTTCAGCTCAGTTCAGCTCAGTTCAGTTCAGTTCAGCTCAGTTCAGCTCAGTTCAGTTCAGCTCAGCTCAGCTCAGTTCAGCTCAGCTCATCTCAGTTCAGCTCAGTTCAGCTCAGTTCAGTTCAGCTCAGTTCAGCTCATCTCAGTTCAGTTCAGCTCAGTTCAGCTCATCTCAGTTCAGCTCAGTTCAGCTCAGCTCAGTTCAGCTCAGCTCATCTCAGTTCAGCTCATCTCAGTTCAGTTCAGCTCAGTTCAGCTCAGCTCAGCTCAGCTCAGTTCAGCTCAGCTCAGCTCAGCTCATCTCAGTTCAGTTCAGCTCAGTTCAGC
Organism: Lichenostomus cassidix; assembly: GCF_008360975.1. NCBI lineage: Eukaryota > Metazoa > Chordata > Aves > Passeriformes > Meliphagidae > Lichenostomus > Lichenostomus cassidix. Next base: position 37,254 of record NW_028147650.1, read on the forward strand.
TCAGTTCAGTTCAGTTCAGCTCAGCTCAGCTCATCTCAGTTCAGCTCATCTCAGCTCAGTTCAGCTCAGTTCAGCTCAGCTCAGCTCAGTTCAGTTCAGTTCAGCTCAGTTCAGTTCAGCTCAGTTCAGTTCAGCTCAGTTCAGCTCAGCTCAGCTCAGTTCAGTTCAGCTCAGTTCAGTTCAGTTCAGCTCAGTTCAGTTCAGCTCAGTTCAGCTCAGCTCAGTTCAGTTCAGTTCAGCTCAGTTCAGCTCAGTTCAGTTCAGTTCAGCTCAGTTCAGTTCAGCTCAGTTCAGTTCAGCTCAGTTCAGTTCAGCTCAGCTCAGTTCAGCTCAGTTCAGCTCAGCTCAGCTCAGCTCAGCTCAGTTCAGTTCAGCTCAGTTCAGCTCAGCTCAGCTCAGCTCAGTTCAGCTCAGTTCAGCTCAGCTCAGTTCAGTTCAGCTCAGCTCAGTTCAGCTCAGCTCAGTTCAGCTCAGTTCAGCTCAGTTCAGCTCAGCTCAGTTCAGCTCAGCTCAGTTCAGCTCAGTTCAGCTCAGTTCAGCCTGCCCAAGGAGGCTCTGATTCTCCAGGAAAACATTTGTTTTCTGAACACACAAAATCCTTTTCCCATCTCACATCTCACATTAGGATTTAGGCTCTGAGATTCTCCATGAAAACATTAGTTTTATCACCACCCAGAGTACTTTTTCCATCTCACATTGGGATTTAGGCTCTGATTCTCCAGGAAAACAGTACTTTTCCCATCTCACAGTTCATATTAGGATTTAGGTTCTGATTCTCCAAGAAAACACCCAGAGTGCTTTTCCCATCTCACATCTCACATTGGGATTTAAGCTCTGATTCTCCATGAAAACATTAGTTTTATCACCACCCAGAGTACTTTTCCCATCTCCCATCTCCCATTGGGATTCAGGGAGTGCCCTGCCAAGTGCCCCAGCCAATCCCAACCAGGGATGGGACACCAGGACACCCCAGGGACACCCCAAATGTCCCCAAGAGCTACAAAAACCCCACTTAGAGCCACCCAGGAAAGAGCTGCTCTGGAGGAGCTTTTCAGGCACATCAGGGAGGAATTAGGGACACAGTTTTTTGTTTTGGTTTGTGGCAAGGACAGCTCGAATTGCCTGTTTGCAGCAATTAAAAGGATGGAGCTGCTCCAGGGAGTTGGGATGGATTTTAGGGGTTTTTTTCCCCCAAAGGGTGGTGGAGCACTGCCCAGGCTCCCCAAAATCTGCCAAAAATATTCCCAAAATCTGCCAAGAGCTCCAGGAGTTGGTCTGGATGATCCCACCCAGCTCAGGATATTCCATTATTCTAAAAAAAGTCAGTTTGCAAACAAGATAATTAAAAAAAAAAAAACCATATTGACTGTTAACACTTGCTGAGACAGCCAAAATTCACCTAAATTTTTTTTCTAATTTTTCTTTCCAAAATTAATCTAAAATTTTTTTTTCTAATTTTTCTTTCCATTCCCCGTTTTCCCCAAGCATTTCAGATTGCAAGAGGAACAAACACACAAGGAAAAAGATATATAAACCAAAAGCAAAGAAAGATCTGACTGGCAGCTCAGGAGTCACCCTGAGTTGTCTCAAGGTTTTGTCACCCAAACCCTTTCAGCAGTTGTATTTGAGACTTAAAATTACATAAAAAGGTTAAATAATTTCCAGGTCCTGATCCCTGCAGCCCTTCATCACCTCCATTTCCAGGGATAACAGGTGAGTTTCACCCCAATTTTGAGACAAATTTTAAAAATCCACCCTAGGAATAACAGGTGAGTTTCACCCCAATTCTGAAACAAATTTAAATAACAGGCAAGTTTCACCCCAATTTGGAGACAAATTTTAAAAATCCACTTTAGGAATAAGAGATGAATTTCACCCCAATTTTGAGAGAAATTTTAAAAATCCACCCTAGGAATAACAGGCAAGTTTCCCCCCAATTTGGAGACAAATTTTAAAAATACATCTCAGGAATAACAGGCAAGTTTCACCCCAATTCTGAGACAAATTTAAATAACAGGCAAGTTTCACCCCAATTTTGAGACAAATTTTAAAAATCCACCCTAGGAATAACAGAGGAGTTAAACCCCAATTTTGAGACAAATTTTAAAAATCCACCCTAGAAACAACAGAGGAATTTCACCCCAATTTTGAGACAAATTTTAAAAATCCACCCTAGGAATAACAGAGGAGTTTCATCCCAATTTTGAGATAAATTTAAAAATCCACCCTAGGAATAACAGGTGAGTTTCACCCCAATTTTGAGACAAATTTTAAAAAATCCACCCTAGGAATAACAGAGGAATTTCACCCCAATTTTGAGACAAATTTTAAAAATCCACCTTAGGAATAACAGAGGAATTTCACCCCAATTTTGAGACAAATTTTAAAAATCCACCCTAGGAATAACAGATGAGTTTCACCCCAATTCTGAAACAAATTTAAATAACAGGCGAGTTTCACCCCAATTTGGAGACAAATTTTAAAAATCCACCCTAGGAATAACAGCAATTTTCACCTCAATTTTGAGACAAATTTTAAAAATCCACCTTAGGAATAACAGGTGAGTTTCACCCCGATTTGGAGATAAATTTAAAAATCCACCCTAAGAATAACAGAGGAGTTAAACCCCAATTTTGAGACAAATTTGAAAAATCCACCCTAGGAATAACAGAGGAGTTTCACCCCAATTTGGAGATAAATTTAAAAAATCCACCCTAGGAATAACAGATGAGTTTCACCCCAATTCTGAAACAAATTTAAATAACAGGCGAGTTTCACCCCAATTTGGAGACAAATTTTAAAAATCCACCCTAGGAATAACAGGTGAGTTTCACCCCGATTTGGAGATAAATTTAAAAATCCACCCTAAGAATAACAGAGGAGTTAAACCCCAATTTTGAGACAAATTTGAAAAATCCACCCTAGGAATAACAGAGGAGTTTCACCCCAATTTGGAGATAAATTTAAAAAATCCACCCTAGGAATAACAGGCAAGTTTCACCCCAATTTTGAGACAAATTTAAATAACAGGCAAGTTTCACCCCAATTTTGAGACAATTTTAAAAAATCCACCCTAGGAATAACAGATGAATTTCACCCCAATTTTGAGACAAATTTAAAAAATTCACCGTAGAAATAACAGAGGAATTTCACCCCAATTTTGAGACAAATTTAAAAAATCCACCCTAGGAATAACAGAGGAATTTCACCCCAATTTTGAGACAAATTTAAAAAATCCACCTTAGAAATAACAGAGGAATTTCACCCCAATTTTGAGACAAATTTAAAAAATCCACCTTAGAAATAACAGAGGAATTTCACCCCAATTTTGAGACAAATTTTAAAAAATCCTCCCTAGGTTTTGTGTCTAATTCTGTTCCCCAAAGGCCAAAACATCCCTGTGTGAGTTCAAGATGCCCCAGCAGAGTTTATATTTCCCTAACATAATCCTAATTACACAATCCCTAATCATAAATCCCAAATTTCTGTGGCAGTGGGAACGGTGCAGCTGCTGCCTCCACAATGCCAACCTCCTCCAGTGAAATCACACCCCAAATTGGGAATTTTTACCATTTCAGGGTCGGGGTGGAAGGAGAGGAATTTACCAACAGTCGATTTCAAAGGGGTTTATTTTGAAAACAAACATTTTGGATGGTTGTTTCCCCCCAAAAAAAATAAGTTTGCACAACTCAGAAAAAACAAGATCCACCAACTCTGCTATGGTTCCAAGCCAACACTAACAGCTCACCACATCAGAAATCCGTGTCAACAAACAAGATCCACATTCCAGCAGGGATGAAAACACAACCAACACGGGAGGATTTGGGTCTTGGGGATGAAAAATAGCTGTACAGCTTGTCAGAGGGTGCTCAGGGTGCTCCATGTCACCAGATATACAACCTGCACCTCCCACGGTGTCATTTTGGGGTCAGGTGCACATTTGGGGTCAGGTGCACATTTTGGGGTCAGGTCCACATTTTGGGGTCAAGTCTACATTTGGGGTCAAATCCACATTTTGGAGTCAAATCCACATTTTGGGGTCAAATCCACATTCTGGAGTCAAATCCACATTTTGGACTCAGGTGCACATTCTGGAGTCAGATCCACATTTTGGGGTCAGATCCACATTTTGGAGCCAGGTGCACATTTTGGACTCAGGTGCACATCTTGGGGTCAGGTCCATATTTTGGGGTCAGGTCCACATTTGGGGTCAGGTCCACATTTTGGAGTCAGGTGCACATTTTGGAGTTAAATCCACATTTTGGACTCAGGTGCACATTCTGGAGTCAGATCCACATTTTGGGGTCAGATCCACATTTTGGAGCCAGGTGCACATTTTGGAGTCAGGTTCACATTCTGGAGTCAGATCCACATTTTCGAGTCGTCCACATTTTGGAGTCAGGTGCACATTTTGGGGTCATGTCCACATTCTGGACCCAAATCCCCATTTTGGAGTCAAATCCACATTCTGGACCCAGATCCACACGAGTTTCCCCCAAACCTTCTCCCTATTTTTCCCCTGGCAAGGCATTAACTGTGCAAAATCGCCTCGCCAGCGACAGATGGGAGCACAAAGCGAAGTGATTTGCTACAAAAGGATTAATGCATTTTGAAAGTTACTGTCTGGCAGAGTGTCAAAGGGACTTTCACTGGTCGGTTTTATCCTGGCTGAAGCCACCCTGGTGTGCAGGGAGCAGAACGATGTCAAACACGCCCTGCCTCGGCTCAGAGCGGCCTCTGGTCACCACTGAGGTCACTGCAGAGGCTGGCCTGGCCTTCCCCAGCACTGCCAGTCCCGTGCCCTTGGCAGGGGACATTTGGCCACTGACCACTTGTCACCTGTCTGAGCACTGCCCAGCTGGGTGAGCAGCGAGGCTTTGACAGCTGCTGGCTGAGCACAGCTCCTGGAGCTGTGTGAGCACTTGTCACTGCTTGACCAGGGCCTGGGTGACACCCCTGTGACCACTGATCACTGACCACCCCTTTGACCACTGACCACTCACTCCTGGATGACCTTGGACCGTCTGACACCCATCTGACCCCAGAGGGTGTGACAGCCTGAGCACAGCTCCTGGAGCTGTGTGAGCACTTGTCACTGTTTGACCAGGGCCTGGGTGACACCCCTGTGACCACTGACCATCCCTTTGACCACTGACCACTGGACACACTCCTTTGATCGCTGCCCACCTGCTTGACCACTGACCATTCACTCCTGGATGACCTTGGACCGTCTGACAGCCATCTGACCCCAGCGGGTGTGACAGCCTGGAGCTGTCTGACCACTGACCACTGTCACCTGTTTGACCACCAACATTTGACATCCACCTGACCCCAGTGGATATGACAGCCTGAGCACAGCCCCTGGAGCTGTCTGACCACTGACCACTGTCACCTGTCTGACCACCAACACCTGACACCACTCTGACCGCTGACCACTTCACGTCTGCCCTCGAGGATCTGACAGCTGCTCAGCACAGCCCAGTCTGACCACCGACCACTCGCCACCCGCTTGACCAACCATCTGACATTCATCTGACCATCGCCACCCGTTTGACCACTGCCCGTTTGTCCCCTTTAACCACAGCCCGTTGAACCACAGCCCATTTCTCACCGTCTGTCCCGCTGATCCCGACGCTGTGTCGCTCTGCCAGCCGCCGTCCCTCCCTGCCCAGCCCGGCCCGGCGCCCCGCGGCCCTGCGGAGCTCCCGCCCTGCCCTGGCTCCGCCGCGGCCTCCCCGGGCGCGCTGACAGCTGCGGCCGCTCCTCCGCACCGCCTGGGCCCGCGGGCAGCGCCACGGCTCCGGGCGGCGCGGGGATCCCGCCGGGGGCTGCAGGCCCACCGCGGAGCTCCATCGGAGGCTCCACCGCGGAGCTCCATCGCGGGCTCCACCGCGGAGCTCCACCGCGGCAGCTCCGAGCCTGGTCTGGGTTCGGCCCGGCGCGCCCGCCATGTTCGCGGCGGTGCCGAGCGGGGCCGAGCCGAGCCGAGCCGTGCCGTGCCGTGCCGAGCCCGGCAGGTGCCCCGGGGATGCCGCCAGCCCCGCCAGCCCCGCCAGCCCCCGGCGCTGAGGGGACACGGCCCGCCCGCAGCTCACCCGAAATCCTGGTCCATGGACTTGAAGAAGAACTTGTAGCTGTGCACGGGCCGGTTGCTGAGGACATTTTTGAAATCGGCCAGCGTGACTTTCTCCGGCGGCACGGGCAGCTTCACCAGGTACGGCGTCTCCTCCTCGTCGATGTGGTAGATGATTTTAGTCTCCGCCATGGGCGAGCGGAGCGGGGGCAGCCGGGCCGGGCCTCGGCCGGCGCTGGGCTCCGCTCTCGGCCTTGCCCACAGGAAGGCGGCTCGGGCTGGCGCTCCCTGCACTGCTCTCTAGCTGCCCGACCCGGGAACGGCAGCGCGCCCGCCCCGCCCGCATCCTCCGGCCGCCCCGCCGGCCCAGCTGCGCCGCCAGCAGCGCCGTGCTGCCAGCCCGGCCCGGGGGAGCGGGAGCGGGGAGCGGGGAGCGGGGAGCGGGGAGGCCCTGGGCAGCAACCTCCGCACAGAGCCCGCTCCGCTCCGCTCCGCTCCGCACAGAGCCCGCTCCGCTCGGCGCCCCCGCGCACCGCACAGCGCACACCGCACACCGCCCCTGCCGGCCCGGCGGCACCACGGCCCGGGACTGACGGGATGGGATGGGAGGGGAAAGAGAGGGGGAAAGGGGATGGGATGGGAAAAGGAAAGGGTATGGGGAAGGGATGGGATTGGGATGGGGAAGAGAAAGGGGATGGAAATGGGGTTGGGGAAAGGGAAGGGAAAGGGAAAGGGGATGGGATAGGAAAAGGAAAGGGTATGGTGGAAGGGTTGGGGTTGGGATTGGGGACGGGGAAGGGAAAGGAAATGGGAATGGAAAACGGGTCGGGGGAAGGGAAGGGAAGGGGATGGGATGGGAAAAGGAAAGGGTATGGGGAAGGGAAGGGATGGGATTGGGGATGGGGAAGGGAAAGGGCATGGGAATGGAAAAGGGGTTGGGGAAAGGGAATTGGATGGATTGGGGATGGGGATGGGGAAGGGAAAGGGGGCGAGGATAAGGGGATGGGATTGGAGTGGAAAGGGGTTGGGGAGGGAAAGGGAATGGGGATGGGGATGGGAAAAGCAATGGGAATGGGGATAGGAAAGAGGATGGGGAAGGGGAAGGGGATGGAAAATGGATGGGAGAAGGAGAAAGGGGATGGGAAGGGGGATTGGACTGGGAAGGGAAAAGGGAATGGGAAGGGGATAGGAATGGGGACAGGAAAGGTGATGGGAGAGGGAGAAAGAGAGAGAGGGGATGGGACAGGGAAGAGGAAAGAAGAGGGGGATGGAGATGGGATGGGATGATGGGATGGGATGGGATAATGGGATGGGGCAGGGAAGGGGATGAGGAAGTGGAAGGAGACAGGAGAGAAGGAGAAGGTAAAGGGGATGGGACAGGGCTAGGGAAGGGGGTGGGGATGGGAGTGGGGATGCAGATGGGAAACAGGGGTACCACAGAATCAGAAAAAAATGCTAATGCCATGCAGGTGATGTATTTTATTTTTAGAAATCCCAAAAAAAAATGACCAGCAGAAAATGAAGGTTTCAGAGCAGTGTCGTTAGGTGTCAAAGAACCTCCTGCTTATTAAAAAAATCCCTCTTCAGCTAAATCCCAAGCTAATGATGTTAATAACCAATCTGGCGCACTTCAAGGAGTCATTTCCCAGAGTTATTTCCATTTACATGCATTTCTTTTCAAGATTTCTCACTCTTCATTTTGAAATTTGGAGAATTCTGGAAAAGCACGTGTTCAGCTTTCTGCCCTGCCGGGTGTTGAGGCTCTGCAAACACCCCAGAGTGCTCCTGGCGTGGAAACTACACCCTGAACCCATCAGTTCCACCCCACAGCAACGGCAAAATTCCCTCTGGCAGGATCCTAACTCTGCTGTGAGCAATATTCTCTGAGATAACTGCTTTTTATGTCGTTTTTGCGGCGTGAAACTCAAACCAAACATCACCACCCAACCCTTTTCTCTCTCCAGCTCGTCCTTAACGACCTCCTGGGTTCCTCAGGTGGTGTCCACACCAAGCCTGGCTCTGCCCTGCTCCTGCTTCCCTTTCACTTTTGGACAGCTGTGAATATAACGAGGTGGATAATTGTCAGAGTTGGATAATTGTCAGAGAACTGCCTAGGAGCAGCCATGGTAAGGCTGGCTGGGTGACTCACAAAAAAGCTCCCTGTGTCCCCAGAAAGCACAGGAGAGAGGAGATAACTTTCATGCTGCAGTGGAAGCAGCAGCTAAATCCAATTAAAGGGAGGACACAGGAATGCAGGATACACCCCTGGCCCAGCAGGGCTGAATACCTAAATACCAGCAGAGTTCAGGGCTCAGCACTTCAGCAGAAAATAAATAAGAGGCACAAAATCTCCTGCTAATAGTGCTGTGATAGAGGAAATAGGCTGGCTGGCCCCTGCAGGGAGCAGAGAGTGTCCTGAGGCATGAAAGCTGCTCACCCTTGGCTTCATTTTTACTGCACAGGGAATAACCAAACCGTTTTTAAAAAGACACATTTTGAATTCTAGCACTGCTCACTGCTGGTCTCGGGGAGTTCTGAGAGCTCTGGGTGCTCAGGAAATCAGTGTTTGTGTGGAGAGATGGGGCAGAAAGGAAAAGCAAAGCTCTGAGCACCCACTCAGAGATCTCCTGGGTGGTTTTCATCCACCTGCAAGGATTTATCTGCAAAAGAACAACAATTTCACTCGGAGGATCGTTGACAAGATGGGTGTGGATGCAGAGGGAGAGCTGAACGTGGAAATGATCCTAAAACACAAAAAGAATGTCACTGCAGCCTCACAGTGCTCAGGATGAAGAGGCTGGGCTGCCTCTGGAGCTGGTGGGTGTGAGCAGGAGCCAATCCAAGTCGGTTTAAACCTCTCCTGCATCTCTAGAAGATCTGCCAGGTTTTTTTTTCCCGTTTATTCTCCCTCTCTGTGCAGCCGCTGACGAGGAAATGGAAATGTTAAACACTAGAGGGAAGCAAAAGACTTTTGACTGCAGCAACCTCTCTGCAAGCTGCCCGGGCTGCCCTTGTGAACACAAATAAACCTGGGGAAATGAGAAACGACAGGAGGTGTCTGCATTCCCCAAAGCCCTCTGAATTTAGGGAGGAATATCGCCCTGCAGGGAGGGGGAAAGAGGAAAACTTTGGTTTTCAGACACTTCCACGGGGTGCAAACCTCCTCAGGGATGAATTCATTGGGTTGATCTCAGCTCCTGCTCATCATGACTCAATCTATTTGCTTTCCTCTGGTTTTCCTACCTCTCCTGAGCAGCTGCAGCACTTTTTTTTAAAAAAAGGGAGAGTCACAGTTGAACAATTTCCTGCAGGAATTGGCTTCAGAGCAGCTGATCTGCCAAGGGCCATATGGAGACCTCGAGAAAATTGGAAGTTTTTGCTTAGAAATGTCCATTTGGGTCTTTATCCTGCTTCTCTCAGGTCCCCAGTGGTTCTTCTCCCCCTCAGAAATTTGTTTTAATGACTTAAAAGTCCCTCTCTGCTGGTAAAATTTCCTCTCTGCTGGTAAAATTTCCTTTCTGGAGGCAGAAAGGAAATAGGGACAAGCTGGACTTCGCTGCAGACAAGTGGAAGACAACGAAAATATTTCATTTCAGTGCTCTGCTGGTGTGCTAAAGAGCTTTCCCTTGTTCCTGGAAAATCAGATCCACTGACAGAGAAAAGCAAAGCTGCCTCAGAAATAAATAACCAGCAGTGCCTGGAGTCTGCCAGCAGAGACAAAGTCCCACAGCAGCTCCAGAAAGGGTTTTTTGGTGGGAATTCACCCCAAAGAGGTGAAAATAGGATTTCCACCCAGGGAAAAGGGAAGATAACACTTTGACCAGAGCTGGACAATAATCTCAGCTTGCTAAATGCACTTTTTGGCCACTTTTTAGTTTCAAATCCTCTCCCCTGCAGTGTCCAGGCAGGCTGCAGCGGGAGCTGTTTCCATCAGTGTCCCTGGAAGAACTCTGCTGTCCCAGCTGGGATAACACTCAGGGCGTGGAAAACCTCCAAGAGCTCAGTGAGCAGCAGGAACTCTGCAAGGTGTGAGTGCAGCGAGGAGGAGAGGAGGAATTTGGGCTGGCAGGGAGATGTGTGTTCCAGCAGGATGTGTTATCTTCCCTTCTGGAGCTGCAAAATGAAATCATCTGGAAGGGTTTGAATCCTCTGGAAGGGTTTGAATCCTCTGCCAGCCTTCATGGCTGATGGATGGTTTGAAGTCCAGCTCCAGCTGCAGAGCTGTTCATCAGACAGCACTTGTGGAGAGCTGCAGTGCCTCTGTGACCCTGTCAAATAATGATGTCCCATGTGGAAAGCTGGTTGAAATCACTGGAAGAACTCCCTGGATCTCATCTGTGCTTTGTCCAGAGTTTTGGGATGCTCTGAGATGAAACAGCTCTGCAGAGCTATTGGGAGGAATTAGCTAATGCTGGCTGGTAGCTGGGAGAGCACCTCCAAAAAGGGCAAGAAATCAA